>NC_083343.1:9631743-9931743 GCF_019175385.1 Lycium barbarum
AATTAGTGTCTTCTTTTGTGTCAATCTATCTATCCTTTACTTTTCTTGTTTTAGTCTTGGTGGACTGAGTTACCTTGTACCTGTTGCTGGTGGGAGGTGGCAGGTATCCCGTGGAATTAGTTGAGATGCGCGCAAGCTGGCCCGGACACCACGGTTATTAAAAATAAAAATAAAAACAAAAAAAAACAGAAGGTGTACCATCACACATGAATGATAATATAAGAGAAAACATCTGAGATGTTTTGTGGTGTCCCAAAAGACCTCCACATGCACAGACTCATAAGTGCAATAGTATGACACTCAAAAATACTAAGGGACGAAGTAAACCCTTACACAAGAAAGTTATCTCAAAAAACTTACGACTTATGCAGTTAGCTACAGATAGAATATTGTGAAAGCAAAGAATCATATAGCTAGGCATAAACCAACAAGTAGAGATTAAAGTTTAACTGTAGTTGTAACATTAATAGTCATGACTCTATTTAATATGGTCAAAGATTTGTATGTCATCGTCGGAAAAGCGAAATTTAAGGAACCTTTAATCTTAGACAACCCCTAATTTGCATTTAAAAGACAAATTACATAGTATTAGCATGGACCCGAACAGAGCAAATGGATGTAGAAGATTCATATAGTTAACCACAACTAGTTCAGGATTGAGACATAGTTTAGTGGTTGATAGATTGATCAAATGATTCTTAGTAGACACTAAGCATGAACTGACATAGAACTTGTAAGTTCGTCAAAAACTTGTTTCTGAAAGTTTGTCAGATGTTGATGCTAAATCTCATTTTCATCCTTTTTTTTTCTGGATAGAAGGAAAGGAGAAGAACTTTGTAGAACAAAAATATATCTATAATGCAACTTTTAGGTTGAATTTTGGTTGTGTGGGGGGGGGGGGGGGGTTTTTTTTGGGGGGGGGGGGGGGGCAGCAAATATTATGCAGCTAACTACAATGGTTCCTAGACAGATATTTTACGTTAACATCCACACGCCAAATGGGTTGGACATGCAACACTACATACTCGCACCTGGTATGTACAATAAGCTGCATAACATAACTGGAATCAATGAGTTTTCCTTCCATAATTTCCACTTTCCTTACTATTTTAAACATTCCAGGATTTTGACTTTAAGTAATTACAAGTATATGTCCGAGGTCCATGGCAAAAAAAATAGGATACCTATCAACTAGGTAAAAGAAGTGAGTTACATCATAAACAAACATAATTTTGTGATAGATTGTGGTGTCTAAAAAACAAGGCAGTACTTATGCAAGAGGATGAAAAGTTAAGGACTTCAAACTCGAGTCAACATTTTTAGACGAAACATTAGAGCCTAAGAAAAACAAATCAGAAACAAAAAATAAATGCTAGAAGAACTGAATATAATTTTTTTAGATAATATAATTTAATCAAGCAATGACATGAATCTTGAAACAGTGCTACTATACCTGAATAGCTCAGTCCGAGTTGGCTTAGATTCACTGTATTCTTTTGTTCCGGAGGTAACAGTGAGATCAAGGTAGATATTTTTGCTTGAATATGACTTGTTACACTTATCACATTTGAAGCCCGATCTGTAGATTGCTGGTCTGCAAGTGAATTATATTCAAAGTCAAACAAAAATTAGGCCACACCTCGAATCACTGTTACTATGCATTTTCTATCTGAAAGACTAAACTTACACGTTAAATCCTGAAGGGCCTTTTCTCATAAGTAGTTCGTAACAAATTGGGCAAGCAAAAAATTCAGCTTCTGTAGCATCCTGAGCTGGAGTTCTCAATTCCTGAACAAGACAGGAGAAATGATTATAAACTGAAAACAAAAGGTAATTGCATCACTTAACCACATTAAGGGTGTGTTTGTTATGGAGGAAAACGAAAAATGTTTTCCAATTTTCTCATGGTCAGAATTTCTGGAAACTTAAAAATGAGGAAAATGAGTTCCCTAGTGGAAGTAGGGAAAACAAGCTCCATAAGTGGCATTCTACACTAATTGTCTAATACTCTCCCTCCATTCCTCCAACACATCCACCTCCATAGCCCCTGTCCCTACCACCCGCAACACCCCCAACCCCCCATGCCAACCCCAGTAGTGTTTGTCTATATTATATACAAATGCTTTTGAGATAATAGTTTTTGCTTATTTACCAAACACCAGAAAATAGGTGAGTCACAGAAAAAGGCAATTACGCAGAAAAAAAGCTTATGATTGTAACATTTGATCACGATCCTATGCATCAACGAGGAAGAGCAAATAAATATAGCTATGACCACTCTCTAAATTTAATACGAGTTCATCCATAGAACAAGATACATATTTCAATTTAATCGTTTATACACATTGCAATTTTACCAATCATCCAATTGCATTCAATACGCTCGTCGTGAAAACTTAGCTCCCAATTTTAAAATATTGTTATGAACTTCCGATTAGCTAATAATTGCATCAATATAGCAGCAATAAGCCAAAAATCATTTCGTGCATCATCAGTCTATGCATTGCACGGAGTCAAGGTATCAATTCGTCTAAAGATACATTGTATATATAAAGTTAAAATTATTCTTTATGTATATATAGTAGATGTTGTATCCCTTAGCTTTTTTCGTGTGTTTACTTCTTTATATTTTGAATATTCTTAATGAAAAGTCTAGCTTTGCCACTGAGTCTATGCTCCGACTCTAGCTTTGCCACTGTGTCTATGCTCCGACAACTTAAGCAGAACAGAGAACCCAACTAAAATCAAACTGGAATTAGCTATGAATTTTATTGTTAATCTGTCGCTAAAATGCTCGTAGCAAACAGAACTATTCGAAAATCCATCGCTAATCCATTTTGCTGTTTAGCCACACAATTTGTCCATCGCTAATTCCTTTTTTTTTAGTACTCCCTCCATCCCAATTTAAGTGTTTTAGTTTGACTGGACACAAAGTTTAAGGAATAAAAAGAGACTTTTAAATCTTGTGGTTTTAAATTTGCCATGTAGGATGTTTGAATTCTCAACTTACTACTTAATATAGAAAGGACACTCTCTTTGCGATAGACCAAAAAGAAAAGTAAGACACTTAAATTGGGACGGAGAGAGTAGTGAATAACAAACACCAATAGAACATCTGATGCTCAAAAAGAGACTCATGTTGATAAATTCAAGTTCCAACTTTTGATTTGCCTCATGTTTACACAATTAACATCAGAATATAATCAGTACTTCCTCCGTTTCATAATAAGTGGTGTTTTTAGCTTATGTACGGCCCTTAAGAAATTGTTCACTCCTAATTAGGAGTGTTTTTACTAACTTACACCTGATCAAATTTTCACTCTTTCTAAGTTACTTCTTTCCTAGAAAAGATACTTAATGATTCTTGATTATGTAAATAAGGGTCAGTTTGAAAGAATATTATCAATTTCTTCTTGAAATCCCAAAGCAGCACTTATTTTAAAACAAAATGAAAAGCCTAAAACACAACGGAGGGAGTAGTATGAAAAAAATGTTTCAAATTTTCCGAATTTCAAGAATTACCGGTTCTAAAGCAACAGCAGAGCTCACTTTGATTCTTGAAGTCAACCCACTTGAGTAAAACCGTTTAGGAACACTAATTCTTGAATTCCAAGAAACCCCATTTTGTTTTGTTGGAATTAAAGAACGATGATGATTTAAAGAAAGTGAAGGAGAAGTAGTAGTAGTGGCCATTTTATGTAATTCAGCTAAAACTGATGAGAAGTAGTAGTAGTGGCCATTTTATGAAATTTTTGATGATTTTGATTCATTTTTTGGTTCACTAGAAGTAGTCTCTTTTGTTTGAGGAGGAATATTAGCCACATCACGTTTGATTTTAGTTTTTTTACTCTAAAACCTCTCTATACTTCAAAAATGTTTGGGGTTTGTCCACATGTCCCAACCGATTTTAGATAGTGAAACATATCTGATTGAACCCCCCCCCCCCCCCCCCCCCCCCACATGACTCCGAGATCGGTAGGGGTGTTAACATTACAGAGGGTTGTTTTATAAAATTTCTATCATATTAATTTTTTAATTATTTTATTTTGTAGAATCGAAATTAGATTTTTGGAAACCGTCACATCATCTCAGTTTCTTTTTAATATAGGTATGGTTCGATTAATTTTTGATTTTTTTTTAAAAAAGAACATCATGTTATAGTCAGTAGAAAACGTTATAGACACGGTGTCTACATACTTCTATAGGACTTTGGTAAAAATTCTCTAGATATTTTTACTGTTTAAAAAATGATGAATCAAGAAAATATGAAAAACGATAAGAACAAAGATTGATCCTACTATTTTACGATAATATAAAACAATGTTAAGCAAAGACAAAAAGTATAATTTAGATCACACGAGGGGGCAAAAAATCAATCAACATGAGACTCAAGAACCAAGTCTACTAAGATTAAGTATCCAATAAGAGAAATTTAAAATCATACAAGAGGAACGATATCTAATACTTTGTAGTTTTCTATCCAAGATCGTTGGAAAACTTTTTAGCTTACAAGCCCGTTACTACTCGAGATGCTGGAATTAATTTAATTTCAATAGGAATAGTATAATAGGTTTCAGAATTGAAACTTTAGGTATTAATTATGTTGCTGGCTTGTAGTCGTTTTCATCATCCCGAACCCTAGACAAATTGTTTTATATTTATTATTTTTAAACTTAATATGTAGAATATGTTTTACACATATAAACTTATTTAGTATGGTTCGGTATTTTTCAGTTTATTTTTTATAAAATTAAAAATCAACCTAATTATTCGGTACAGTTATAAATTTATATAAAACTCCTCGGTTTTATTAAAAGAAACTTAAAAATTGATTCGGTACGGTCCGATCGGTTTAGTCAATTTTTTTGAAATTTATTGGCACCCCTGGATGGGGGAACTTAATGATTTTGACTAGACATCATCCAGCATTACGTTAATTTAATCAAGAAAACATATCTGAATACATGCGTTTTGTTAGAATCATGTTTAGATGTAGTGATTGAACTATCTGAGAAACTAATTTTCCTTCTTTATTGCGCTAATTCTCAAATTCTCATGTTATTTTGATAAGAATAATCGTGAATTGCAGTTGATCGGAGAGGATCAATTTCTTAAAGTTACTTTATACTTAAAGTTACACATAGAATAGAAGTATATGAGACGAGTAAGTTAATTTATAGCAATAAAGTCTTATAATGAGCTATTTATAGATAAGAATAATTGCACAAGTATGATGCAAACACGATGTACGTGCCTGATATGTGTCTTATTAGAAAAATTTATCATGGGTTCATGTGCTCCCAATTTCTAACATACAGTAGTTCAAATGTCTCAAGAACATGGGCAGCTGGACATGTGGACAATGCCCAATATTTTCTGAAGTGCAGAGGTTTAAGAATAAAAATCAGCGTGATGTGGCCAAAATTCAACCTCAAACAAAAGAGGTTGAGAAAAAAATGAATCAAAATCATAAAAAAAATTCCTCCCTTTCTTCTTCCTTGTGAAAACGCCCATTTACATAAGCTTGTTTATACCTCTCTACACAACTCACTGACAATCTAATCCAAGAAAAAGACAAGAAACCCTCATTAGTTTTAGCTGAATTACATCAATGACTACTGCTACTACTTCTCCTTCACTTTATATTTGAATAAGCCTGTATTTTACGTCAACTAGCCCATGTCATCCTTTATGTGAGGTAGCTTAATAGATGCTCAGGCATTGAGAAAGGACCCTTTCAGAGGCGAAAGGCCATGAGGAGATATGTTGAGATTAATGTGTATAATTAAAAGAGATAACATATTTTAAGTCGTTAACTCATGTTTGAGAATTCACACAAAGTTTTTTCAAATTTGAGCCAGAAATATTTTATAAAAACATTCTATTATCTATTCATCTGCTCAATCGAAACACGCTGTAATTCGTGTTTGAAAAAAATTTAATGACAAATTTAAGAGACTATCAATATGTTCCGCAGACAAATAAAATAGGCCATGGGACCTATAGGCTAGACACGTGGACAAAGCCAATATTATGAAGCACAGAGGTTTAAGTAGGCGTTTGGACATGCGATTTGAAATCGTGATTTGAAATATTGAGATGAAATCAACATTTAGACATGCATTTCATCTCATGGTTTGAAATCTCAAATCTCCAAAAAGGCATAATTTAGGATTTCAAACTATAGTTTCAAAATTTTTAAATATAAAACTTGACACATAATTTTATATTTTGTAAAAAAAAGATCGATAAGTTGGTAGATATTTTTAACAATTATTTCCCACCAATCATTTACCAACTTTTATTTATATCTATCATGTGAAAGGATTATATTAAAGAGTAGTTGCATTACTATTTATGTTAAATTTTCTTTTTTATTTAACTAAAGTTTGATCAATTGATATTTTATTTTTTAGAAAGACCTTCTAGTAGCGTATTAATTTTGTTATGAACTATAACTTGCTTATTTGATAAGATTCTATGAGAACTGATAATATTTTAATAGTTTTCACAATTTGTAGAGTTTTTATGCCTATAAAAAAATTACAACTTAACAAAATTCAAATTGCATATCCAACTATAATTTCAAATCATGATTTTATCCCATAATTTCAAACCATGATTTTAAATCATGTCCAAACGGCTCATGCGAGCAAACTAAAACTAAAATCTAACATGATGTAGCCAATATTCATCCTCAAACAGACACAAAAATGAATCAAAATCATAAAAAATTGCCTCCCTTTCTTCTCTCCATTGTGAAAACACCTATTTACATAGGCTTATTTATATATCTCTACACTCACAAACAATCTAATCCAAGAAAAAGACAAGAAACCCCTCATAGAGTTTAGCTAAATTACATCAAATGGCCACTTCTCCTTCACTTTCTTTAAATCATCATCGTTCTTCAATTCCAACAACACAAAATGGGGTTTCTTGGAATTCAAGAATTTGTGTTCCTAAACGGTTTTACTCAAGTGGGTATACTTCAAGAATCAAAGCTAGCTCTGTTGTTGCTGTTGAACCGGTAATTCTTGGAATTGGCAAAGTTTTAAACTTTTTTTTCTTTCACTGTGCAAATTATATTTTGATGTTTTTTTTTTGCGTAAACATGAGTTGATTTCTCAGACAGTCACTCAATGAATGGTAATTATTTTAAAAAGTCACTTTTTGTATTTTGCATAAGAAAGGTCAACCACTTAACCAATTCAAGTGATGTTGCTGACGTGGAGTGAGTCAATTTAATGCTTAATTAAAATGGAAGCTTTTTATGTTTTAAAGGTTGGCTTAAAAAGTTTTTATACCGGAAATATCACCTAAATTGGTTGAGTGACTCTGCAGGTGGACTGACAGTAGTGTGACTTTCTGTTACAAAAATAAAGAAAAGTGACTTTATGAAATAATTACAGCAATTAGTTGAGTGACCGTTTGAGAAATTAACTCCGTAACATGAAGCAATCCAAAAAATCTAACCATAGTTTGAATTTATCACCATGAATCTGTTTTGAGCATCAGATGTTCTATTGGTGTTTGTTATTTTTGTGGGGTTCTTGCTACATAAACAAACCCTCAAACTTGGCTGAAGCCTCAGCTAGCAGGTGGCAAGTATGCCCTTCAACTTTTGGTGTGCATAAGTAGGCACCTCAACTTGTATAAAGTTGAACACGTAAACACAAATGTTGACGTGGCACGGATGTGGCACCTCCAAAATGTATGTGCCACATCAGTGCCAAGTCAGCATTTGTGTTTACGTGTTCAACTTTATACAAGTTGAGGTGCACAAAAACACAAATGTTGACGTGGCACGGATGTGGCACCTCCAAAATGTATGTGCCACATCAGTGCCAAGTCAGCATTTGTGTTTACGTGTTCAACTTTATACAAGTTGAGGTGCTTACTTGTGCATACTCAAAGTTGGAGGACATACTTGCTAGTTGAGGCCAAGTTTGAGGGTCTGTTTATGAACTATGGCTTTTTTTTTTTTTTTTTTGGTTTCTCTGTTCTGCTTAAGTTGTCGTTACATAGACTGATGATGCACGAATTGATATTTGGTTTATTGCTGCTATATTCCTGCAATTATTAGCTAATTGTAACTATAATATAAGTTTGGGAGCTAAGTTTTTATGATGAATGTGTTGAATGCAATTGGCTGTTGGGTAAAATTGAAATGTGCATAAACGATTAAATTGAAATATCTTTTTCTTTTTTGATAATTATGGTGTCCGAGTCCGCATGAACGCACCTCGACTAATTTCATGGAGTACCTGCTACCCACCAACACAAGTTTTGGGTAACTCTATCCAACAAGGCGGCTTGGACATATGAGAAGAAATCACCTAGTGTTTTATGGCTGAATTATTAGATCAAGAAAGCTGGTCATAGCTGTATTTCGTTGCTCTTCCTCGTTAATGCATAGGATCATGATCAAATGTTACAATCATGAGTTTTTGCCGCATATTTGCCTTACTTCATTCTCGACTCTTGTCATTCTCTTAAAGTTTAACACTTTTTGTGGTTAAGTGATGCATTACCTTTTGTTTTCAGTTTTATGTATAATATTTTCTCCTGTCTTATTCAGGAATTGAGAACTCCAGTTCAGGATGCCACAGAAGCTGAATTGTTTGCTTGCCCAATTTGTTATGAACCACTTATGAGAAAAGGTCCTTCAGGCTTTAACGTGTAAGTTTGGTCTTTCAGATAGAAAATGCATAATAATAACAGTGATTCGAGGTGTGGCCTAACTGTTGTTTGACTTTCAATTTAATTCACTTGCAGACCTGCAATCTACAGATCGGGCTTCTATTGCGATAAGTGTAACAAGTCATATTCAAGCAAAAATACCTACCTTGATCTCACTATTACTTCCGGAACAAAAGAATACAGTGAATCTAAGCCAATTCGGACTGAGATATTCAGGTATCATAGTGATGTTTCAAGTTTCATGTCTTTGCTTGAGAAAATGATAAAAATGGTCCGTCATGTTTGGGAGTAGGTTCAAAATAGTCCCTAAAGTATGGTTTGAACAATTTTGATCCTTTAAGTTTGCCAAAAGTTAACACTTTTGGTCTCCGTCAAATATTTTACAACTCTGTCCGTTAGATTTGACGGGATCTTTGGAAAAGAAAAAATCAAAAACACTAGGAAACTCCCATCAAATCCTAGAAACTGCAATATAAAAAATTGTACTGGACACCAAACTTGACCAAAAAAAGCTGAATGTGCACCTAAAAAACTACACTACACTCTAGAAAAAGACCAAAAATAGTAGAAGCCGCAAAAAAACGAACCTCCAAATGTGAGTTCCTGCTACTTTTTTTTCTCCACAGTTTCCGTCATGTCTAACAGACAGTTTGTTAAATATTTGACGAAGACCAAAAAGTGTTAATATTTGGCAAACTTAAAGGACCAAAACTGTCAGAGCATACCTTACGGAAAAGTGTTAATATTTGGCAAAGTTAAAGGACCAAAGCTGTTCAGAGCATACCTTAGGGACTATTTTAACCTACTCCCAAACACAAGGGAACATTTTTGCCATTTTCGTCTTTGCTTGATTAAGTTATTTCCAGTTTTCCTGGTACCGGTTGTTAATATCCGATTAGTTTTAGGGCTCTGAAATTATTTGCCTAAAGATGTCGACTCTAGTTTGAAGACAGTATCTTTTCATCCGTCCTCCCTCACATAAGTATCGTTTTGTTCTTGTGACACCACACAGAAAAGCAAAAGTATACGTATTGGGCTGTAGCTGTACTTCTTTTACATACTTAATAGCTATCCCATTTTTAGGCATGGACCTTAGACTGTTAGACATTTACATTTAATGCTTGAAATCAAAATCTTGTAATCTTTAAAATAACAACTGAAGTGGAAACTATGAAAGTGAAACAATGTTGGATATTGGGTCGTCCATGTGGGGCTAGCATAACCAGTGGTTAACAGAAGCTGGTGAGAAAGCTTCTTTGATATACATAACTTGATTCACTTCTTTACTATTCATCTCTCTCAGTCATAATAGCTTATACATTTCTTTGTTCTCTTAATCTTGTCCTTCGGTTTTGGTACAAGCCATCTAAAGCTTTACCAACAACTTTGCTAGTCGCTTTCTTAGCTTTTCTCATAGCTCACTTATACTCTTCAAAGACCACTACTTTTTTTTCTGTTGGTGAAATCCTTTATTACTCTTCTTTTGCTTTAACAGCTCCTTGCACCTCCTCCTACTACCACCAAAATTCTTGTGTTGAGATCTTAACCCTTTCAAACACGCCTATATAGAATTATCCTTGCTACTTTCTCAATGCAACTTGTCTCTCATTAGGTTGTCCATAAGTTCTACTTCCTCTTTCAATTTATGTGGTGTAGCTTTACTAGACACAAAGTTTAAAAGAAGAAGAAAGACTTCCGGGACTTGTGGTTTTTAAACATGCCATGAGATTTATGCAGCTATAAAAGCATTGCCATTAAGGGTAATATGGAAAGTTTGATGTTAAATTTGTTTCCGATTATAGGAAGGTGCCATACTTTTTGGAATAGAGTAATAAGGAAATAGTATCACATAAAATGAAACAAAGGAAGTATTTGGTTTTTGGAAAAATGTTAGTTTCTAAGTCCTCATACCCTTGCTGCTGTTGTCTTTCTCTTGGTCTATAACATTTTATCTTTTGATTTTCATTTTTTTTTCTTTGGGTTGTTTTTGTCGAGTTATGCTTTTCTTCTCTATTACTGGAAGTGCCTTCTGGCTAGACTATTCACAATATTTGCCTTGATTTAATTTTCATCCCATTTTTCTATTATAACTATCATATCTAAGTAGTAAAATTTGCTGATTTATGAAAAATCTCCTTATTCTTGCTTCAAACTGGTGGCCTTTTCTCTTTTGTTAGACTAATCTTTTCTGCTATTTTCATTTAAGTCACTTTCCAGTTGAAAAGCTGAGAGTTCTCTTCATGTTATATTCAGAATTTGTCTGATGTTTTTAGATTTTTGACATATTTATTTCTGATTGCTGGTGCTCTTACCTTTCTAAGGAGTCCAGTTGTTTCATTCTTGTATGAGAGAGGCTGGCGTCAAAGTTTTAACCGAATTGGTTTTCCTGGTCCTGATGAAGAGGTAATATTATTTTATTTCTCTGATTAGATTTATCTTAATAGTTTTATGGGTTGGATAACTAAAAATTAATCTTAATAGTAACCATTACAAGTTTTTGACCTTCCTACATATAAAAGAGGTTGTCACCTATCCAATAATTTCTCCATGTTGGAGCATATCAGGGGCTTTATGAAATAAAACACGATACACTTAACCAGTAAATTCATCTATATCCTGAAAATTTTGAAGTCCATCTTGATATGTTAAGGTCACTAAGCTTATGATTGTTGTTTTGATATTTATGCAGTTCAATATGGCTCAAGAGTACTTTAAAGCGGCTGAAGGTGGAATTCTTGTAGATGTTAGCTGTGGTAGCGGATTGTTTTCCAGGAAATTTGCCAAATCTGGGGCCTACTCGAGAGTCGTTGCACTTGACTTTTCTGAAAACATGCTTCGCCAGTGTTATGATTTCATCAAGACTGATGAAAGTATCTCAAGCTCGTAAGCGATTTTGCTGCCTAATATAAGATATCAAGTCATTGAAATTCTCATTAACTGGGAGTTGTCTTTCAAGAAGGATATAATTGAACTTCGTTTTTTATGAAAAATTGCAGCAATCTAGCTCTTGTAAGGGCAGATGTTTCCAGATTACCTTTCTTTTCTGGATCAGTTGATGCTGTACACGCAGGTGCTGCCTTGCATTGCTGGCCATCTCCGTCTAATGCAGTAAGTTGTCTAAATTTTAATATTTCCTGGAAAAATCATCTTTGACTTATAGCCTGTTTGCCAAGCTTCCAGAATCTGTGAAAAGTGTGTTTCGAAAAAAGTACTTTTGGAAAGTAGTAGTTTGTGTTTGGCTAATCAATTTGGAAAACACTTTTGCCAATATTAGAGCAGTAATTTGTGCTTGGCCAAGGTTCTAAAAGTGCTTTACAGGAAAAACTACTTTTTTTAGCTTCTGAAAAACAGCTTATGCTATTACTTAAAAGCATTTAGTTTCACCTAAAAGCTTGGCCAAACACATCAACAACAACAACAGACCCAGTGTAATCCCACAAGTGGGGTCTAGGGAGGGTAGAGCATAGGTAGACCTTACCCCTACCTTGGAAGGTAGAGAGGCTTCCGAAAGACCCTCGGCTCAAGGCAAGATGAAAAAGAGGCAGTAGCAATAAGCAGAAAAAACAACGAGATAATAGGTAACCGAGGCTAAAGAAACATGTAGTAATATAAATCTCGTAATTCTTGGCCAAACACCTCAACTTTCTAAAATAAGTAGGTGTTTGGCCATGAAAACCAAATATTTTTCACTTTATTTAGAATTTTGAAGTTGGAGTTGAAGATGAAGTTGTGCTTGCAAAGAATATTTGGTAGTTTGAATGTACTGAAAGTGAAAAAAGTGAAAACAGGTTTTTAGGTGTTTTTAAAATTCCAAATACAACAAGTTGTATTTGGAATTTTCCATTGCCAAACGTTGATTTTCAAATAAAGTGAAAACGTTTTCCGGGAAAAAGTGAAATTCTTATGGCCAAACGGGTCCAAAATATTTTTGAAAATAGCATTTTTGGAATTCTCTATCTCCACGAGGTAGGGGTAAGGTCTGCCACACTCTACCTTTCCCTGACCCAACTTGTGGGATTACACTAGTTCTTGTTGGAGGAATTCCAGGAAGCTTGGCCAAACAGGCTATTAATCAACGAGCTACTGTTCAATCCCAAACTAGTCAAGTTCAGCTATGTCAATCCTCTATATCCATTCTGCTCTATCCGACCCATTCTATTCCAATAGTGGTAGAATGTATATAATTTGTCTTTTTAGGTTAATTAGATGTCTTATTAGATTAGGGCTCTCTTAGTCACACACTTGCCCCTGCATTGACATTTAGGTTTCTAACCAAACTAAAAGGACTCGTGCAAACGCTTGAGCTAGTACAAGGGTACCCAAAACTAAGTTTTAATTCTACTAGTTAGTATTGCCTGTATGCTAGGTCTGACTAGAAGTTCAAAAATGAGTGGAGCGAGGGGTTTTTTTTTTGGGGGGGGGGGGGGGGGGGGGTGTGGGGAGCTCAAGTGGCTTTCACTCCTCATAGAGTTAGCTTCCACTGTGTTATGTTGTTAGTTAATTCTACATTGATTCTGATAGCTTGTAGGTCCTTGCACTTGTAAAATTGATGATATGAGTCTCTTTACCAAAAAAATTGATGATATGAGTCTTACACTTTGGGCCAGTTTCTCCGTCTTGGGATTGACTTTACGGTTACTAAACCATGTAAATTGAGAAATAAGTGGTAGATCTATTTCAGTTGAAGCTGCAATATAAATGGCCCTTTAGCTTCTTCTGTTGCCAAATTAGTTTGTCAATTGGTCCAAAATCGACGTCCAGCTTCACCTCTTGGGCCTTCCCAATATAATACCTATTTTCATATGTTAACTAACAACAACAACATTCCCTTTTCTGTGTACAGTAATTGTACTCATGGGGTCATTTTTAATGTGGATGAACAAATCTTTCCCTTTTCTGATACGTAAAAACCAGAGTGTTTGTGCCCCCTTATACACACCCATTTACAACTTAAAAACTGATTTTGAGCAAAGAGGAGTACCATTTTAGGATGCCGATCCCGAGCCCCTAAGCATCTGAAAGGAAGGTTTTGTAGAAATGTGAGGTCATTTTAAGGGCAGGAGATGGAAGAAGATTTACATAATTTTGTACACCACGTCTTGAACATTAGCTGATGATAAATATTTGGTAACCAAGATAGTGTCAGGAAACTTAACCAGGAGCAAGTAATGTGGTCCGGGTAAACAGCTTAATCATTTCTCTGTCTACCTATAGTTGTGGTATTTGCTTACACCAATGTCTTATTCTTGATGAGCTAGTGGACCCTTTATTGCATGCTACTTTTAGTTGTAATATTGAAATTTGGATTCCTGTCTTTAGTCTTAAATGTTTGCTGCTTACCGAAGTTCAGTGATTTTATGGCATTTCTCAAATCATTGAATGAAGTCGAGCTTTGAACTAATGATGCCGTCTGTTTGTCTTTCAGATTGCTGAAATTAACCGGATTTTGCGTAGCGGGGGTGTGTTTGTTGGTACTACATTTCTTCGAGTTAATCCTACTGCTCCTACGATATTGAGGGCTTTGCTGCAGGTGAATTTTGTTTTCCATTTTATGATTAGACTCAATTTTCTCCATTTTACACTTCACATGAGAAATTGATTGATTATACTTGTCCAAGAATACAAACTAGTTACAAACACATAATAGATGTCGCAGACTCTTCAAAAATGTCGACGGATGCGAGTGGTATTCTCCAAAAGTAGTGCATTTTTGGAGAATCCAACACGGGTGCAACAACATTTTTGGAGAGTCCGAGCAACATGTAATGCAACATAAAATTATTCGGCTTTCTTCCCACTAGAACACTTACCTATATTAGAAGTTGCTAGAAACTAACCAAAAAGTGCCAATAGAGGGTGTGTTTGGTATGAAGGAAAAAAAAATATTATTACCAAGAGTAATATGTAATCTAGCAAAACACTATAGGGGTGGGATGGGATAGGGAGTGGGGGTTCAAGGGTGGCGGGGCATTGGATGGGTCGGAAGAAGACAATGAACTTGGAACGTCATTTATGGAACTTGTTTTCCCTACTTCCGTTAGGGAAGTCATTTTCCTCATTTTTAAGGAACTTGTTTTCCTAGAGAAAATGTTTTTCAAAACTTTTGACCAATCAAACATGAGAAAATTGGAATGAAAAATGTTTTACTCCATATCAAACACACGTATTGTTATCTATCTAGTCTAACCATCAACATGACAAGCCGAAAAAATCTATGGTCGAGACTCATGATAGTGGAAAAGGGCTCCTATCTTATAGATGATCGTTTTTGTCGAGATATGAAAGTAAATTTCCTTTTGATCGCAGAGTGCTGGACAATCCAGTCCAACTTACAACTTTTTTACTGAAGAGGAGATTGAAGACTTGGTGACAAGCTGCGGTCTTGTATATACCAGTAAAGTTCTGGGCTCTTTTATCATGTTTTCCGCACAAAAACGATCTTTGGCTGGTTTAAAGCGTGTTACTTTCCCTGTTTTAATATGTTACTCACTTCGATGTGCAATGTATCTCAACCTGTAGATAATAGTAACGTTGATTCAGGCAGTTAAAAGACCATTCTTTATTGTGAATAATACTGCTGTTGAAGACAATGTAACTGGACACTATCAGCACATGTAATATGCATTTAGTACTTGCCCTTACCTTGTATATTGGAATCTACTTGTATATTTTTATTAGTCCTGAATTCAGCTTCGTAACTCTTGACAGTATCCATATTTCGATACTAAATCATTTTCCTTCAGCACAAGAAAAAGAAAAGGAAGAAACATCTTTCGTCTGCGGGGAAGAAATTATTAGTATGTGATTATCCTTATCATTTAAAGAAAAATGATTAGTGTGTGATTGCACCCAACGGTGTGGTCCGCAGTCAATGAAGTGGGTGAAAATCATGGTCAGGGACATCAGGATCCAAGTTTCAGTAGATATAGAAAACGGTAAATGATTTCTTTCCAGTTTGCCTAAGCCAGTGGCGGAGTCATAACCAAGGAAGGAGGTTCAAATGAATACCCTTTGTTGAAAAATTGTACTACGCAAATAAGGTAATATATATATATATATATTGCCCTTGTAGTGTTCAAAAATTGCTGGAGGTTACAATTTTTTTTTTTTTTTAATGTCCTTATTAAAGTTTATTGCTTATTCATGGCGCCAGTCTTTGGTGTAGAAAATTATCAAGGTACATGTGTTGATGGGAGATAGGGGATACCTGCTAAAATAGTTGAGATGTGATCAAGGTGATCTTGTTACTATCGTTATATAAAATGATTAGTATGTAATTGGATGCAGAAGAATCTCTATGTCATCCGTTACTGGTAAGTTTGCTGAGGAATCAGCACACTGAAATAATGGAACCAACCATATATAAATAAGTTTGTCTGAGTGAACATTGCTGGAACTGTTGCAGGCTTTAGCTACATAATCTCCATTTCCCAATAAGGCATATAGCTAACTCTGGTACCGCGCGCTGCCGAATGTGGGTTCTGTTCTTGTAATTCATCGCGTCCTGCTTGACGAATAGAGATGGCAATGGGACGGGTCGAGGTGACTGTTAGCTGGTTGGGGCAGGATGGAGCTCATCACTACGATTTATGGGTCTTCCCCTCGAACTAAGCTCATGTGGCTATTACCACGATTCTGAATCGGGTCAATTTTTTAAGATATTTACTATTAATCATACGTTTGATATGGTATGCCAAGAAAAAGAATCTAATCAAAGAAAAAGACAAGAAGAAACACCTCATTAGATTAAGCTAAATTTTCATTAATAGCCACTTCTACTACTTCTCCTTCACTTTCTTTGAATAAGCCTGTATTTTACGGCTTATTGAGAGTAATGTGTATAATTAAAAGCAATAACATATGTTAAGTGGTTAACCCATATTTGAAAACTCGCACAAAGTTTTTCCAAATTTGATCCAGATATATTTTACAAAAACATTTTATTATCTATTCATCTGCTTAATCGAAACATATGTATGAACGAAATTTATCGATAAATTTAAGAGGCTATCGATATATTCCGACAAATAAAATAGGCCATGGGACCTGCATGCTGGACACGTGGACAAAGCACAATATTTTCTGAAGTAAAACTAAAATCAACGTGATGTGGCCAATATTCCTCCTCAATCAAAAGAGTCTACTTCTAGTGAACCAAAAAATGAATCAAAATCATCAAAAATTCCCTCCCTTTCTTCTCTCCATTGTGAAAACACCCATTTACATAGGCTTGTTTATATACCTCTACAACACTCACAGACAATCAAATCAAAAGAAAAGACAAGAAACCCCTCATCAAGTTTAGCTGAATTTATCAAATGGCCACTTCTACTACTGCTTCTCCTTCACTTTCTTTGAATCATCATCGTTCTTTTATTCCAACACAACGTGGATTTCATAAAATATTACACCACGTAGCCCAATAAATGGATTGACGCAGTTGCTACGACACATCTTATTTTAGGGCACTCTTATTTTTAAATTAAATCTGAATTGTTTTTTTTAAAAAAAAAATCTGAAAAAAGTGTTTTTTCTTGTCAAAATGTGAAAAAACTGATTTTTTATAAAAAAAAATTGAAAAACTAATTATTTTTTTAACATGTGGAAAACCTGTTTTTTTAAAATTACATCTGGAAAACTAGATTTTTTTTCACATATAGAAAAGATTAGTCAGTTTTCCACATTTAAAAAAAAAAAATAGGTAAATGTTTAAAGCTTTAATTATAATTAAAGATGTACCCAATTAAAAAATAACACGTGTCAGATTTTATGTTTCTTACTCTCCTAAAGAGAGTGAAATACACTCTCCTTGTCACGTCAGCACTTAGAGTGATAATTATTCCGTTTTAAAATTTTTTTAGAAAGAGTTATAAGACCTAAAAGGTAGAGTGTGTCGTAGCAGCTTTAGCTAAAGTTCAGGAGAACAATATTATGTCTGAGGTGAAAACACTATACAATAATGCATCAATCTTTTATAAAAGAGTGTAATAGTATATAAAAGGCGTTTAATGTGGGCTAAAATGAGTAACAGACTCAAATATGGACTAAAGTGCGTAAATATTTTCTTGAGATTTTTTTTAACCACATACACAAAAAGATTTTCTCTTATTTTTCGATCAAATTTGATTTGCTTATATGATGCGCGCGGGTAAATTGACTAGTTTTCTTATAAAATAGGCTGAGGGACCTGGAAGCTAGAACTAAAATCTAACATGATGTGGCCAATATTCATCCTCAAAACAAAAGAAGAAGAAAAAAATGAATCAAAATCATAAAAAACTCCCTCCCTTTCTTCTCTCCATTGTGAAAACACCTATTTACATAGGCTTATTTATATATCTCTACACTCACAAACAATCTAATCCAAGAAAAAGACAAGAAACCCCTCATAAAGTGTAGCTAAATTACATCAAATGGCCACTTCTCCTTCACTTTCTTTAAATCATCATCGTTCTTCAATTCCAACAACACAAAATGGGGTTTCTTGGAATTCAAGAATTAGTGTTCCTAAACGGTGTTACTCAAGTGGATTGACTTCAAGAATCAAAGCTAGCTCTGTTGTTGCTGTTGAACAGGTAATTCTTGGAATTGGAAAAGTTTGAAACCTTTTTTTTCACAGTACTGATTATATTCTGATTTTTTTTTGATAATATACAATCCAACATAAAATAATATATCCACGTAGCCATATTTTTAATTTACACCCGCATAGCCATTTGTTTTTTGCAACAGTATTTATTTATACATACGATATACTGTAGGCAATGTATTAACCTTGTGAAAAATGTATAATAATGTATAAAAAGGTTAGTTCGGGTAATATTAAAAATATTGGCCATTTCGGGTAAATATTTTCTCCAAATAGACAGAGAGTGTTATTTCCCCCCTTTTTTTTTGGGTAAGCATGAGGAAACCCACAAATTGGAACTTGAATTTATGAATATGGGTCTCTTTTTTGAGCATTAGATGGTCTATTGGTGTTTGGTAATATCACTACTAAAACAACTGGAATTAGCGATGGGCAAATTCTGTAGCTAAACAACGAATTAGCGATGGATCTTTGAATAATTCTGATTAGCTATGAGCATTTTATTGACAGATTGACAAAGTTCGTAGTTAATTCCACCTTTTTTTTTTTTTTTTGTTTGTAGTAGTAGTAATTTTTGTGGGGTTCTTGTTTATTATTATTTTTTCTGGTTCTGCTTAAGTTGTCGGACCATAGACTTAGCGGAAACCAGGATTTTGATTAAGAGTATTTGAAATATAAAGAAGTAAACACACGAAGAAGCTAAGAGATACAACACCTACTGTGTATACGTAAAGAATAATTTTGACCTTATATAGAAGGGAATGTAATTTTCGGAGGAATTTATACCTTGGCTCGGCCCATGCATAGACTGATGATGCATGAAATGGTTTTTGGCTTATTTGCTGCTACATTAATGCAATTATTAGCTAATTGTAACTATAATTTATGTTTGGGAGCTAAGTTTTTTGATGAGTGTGTTGAATGCAATTGGATGCTGGGTAAAATAGAAATGTGTATAAATGATTAAATCAAAATAGTTATCATGTTTTATGGAGGACATGGATTAGGGTAGAAGGTTAGGAGGTGGTTGAGCTTTGTCTCTTAGTTTACTGTTCAATTAGTTTCCAGTACCAGTATTATTCTCTTGTTCTTTGATTTCTGTTACTATCGGTGTTTCCTGTGCTGGGATTATTGTATTTTTTTGCTGTTATTACTGTCATTTATGCCGGATGCTTTGTCATGCTTTCTGAACTACTTTGATTTGCTTTCTTTGAGCCAAGGGTCTATCGGAAACAATCCTCTGCCTACCAAGAAAGGATTACGGTTTGCGTTCACACTACCCTTCTTAGACCCCACTTGTGGGACTACACTGGGTATGTTGTTGTATAAAATTCAGCACACCAAGTACGGTTTGAGGTTATCAGTTTACAATCCGACATAATTAAAATAGGTATAAGTTATGAGCTAGTTTATGTATTATTTTATGGGGGGTGGAAGATGGAATAGCTAACCCATGAATAACTAAACCCTGCAAATCAATTCGCGTAACTCTAACCAGCAATCAAACGACCCCTTAAAGTTTAAAGCTAAATGTGGTTATGTGATACATAACATTTCTTATTCAGTTTATGGTATAATCTTTTCTCCTGTCTTGTTCAGGAATTGAGAACTCCAGCTCAGGATACTAAAGAAGCTGAATTGTTTGCTTGCCCAATTTGTTATGAACCACTTATGAGAAAAGGCCCTTCAGGATTTAACGTGTAAGTTTAGTCCTTTTTTTTTTTTTTTTTAGAATGACGTGTAAGTTTAGTCTTTCAGATAGAAAATGCATAATTGCAGTGATTCGAGGTGTGGCGTAATCGTTGTTTGACTTTCAATTTAATTCACTTACAGACCAACAATCTACAGATCGGGCTTCAAATGTGATAAATGTAATAAGTCATATTCAAGCAAAAATATCTACCTTGATCTCACTGTGACTTCCGGAACAAAAGAATATAGAGAATCTAAGCCAACTCGGACTGAGCTATTCAGGTATCATAGCGCTGTTCAAATTTCATGTAGTTGCTTGATTAAATAATTTCCAGTTTTATTGGTACTGATTGATTGTTAATTGCCAATTAGTTTTTGGGCTCTGAAAATATTTGCCTAAAAAATGTTGACTCTAGTTTGACGTCAGTATCTTTTCATACCCCCTCTGTTACATATCGTTTTGTTCTGGTAAACACCACACAGATAAGCAAAAGCATTGGTATCGGTGTGTAGCTTTACTTCTTTTACATACTTAATAGCTATCCCATTTTTAGGCATGGACCTTGGACTGTTAGACATTTACATTTGAGCTTGAAATAAAAATCCTGTAATCTTTAAAATGGGTAGAGAGGTTGTTTCCGATAGACCCTCGATCCATTAGGAGAAAAAGAATAAAATCGAATTGAGCGTACCGGGGATAAACTTCTTCAGTTGTTTTTTTGTCTTTTGAATATATACAAACAACTTTAATACCAAGATAGTTTTGCACGACTTTGAATATCTTTTTTGTTCTAATATATTGGAACCAAGGTACTTTTTTTTCCACTTGTTTGGCATCATTCCACATGTTAAATGACATTGGATAGCTTGGTTTACGGTACTACAATCTCTCCAAGGCACTTCCAAGAATTCTATAAGAATAACTATCTGATCCATAATGATGAAGATCTGTAAAGTTATCCTTGTAATTTCTGTTGGAAAATTTATCGAAATGGCACGCCATCTCCTCTTTATTGCCCGTTTCTCCTATCAAATCTGGACAGAAAGCTTCTTTGATACACATAACTTGATTCATATCTTTACTAATCTTCTTCTCTCAGTCATAATAGCTTATGCGTTTCTTTGTTCTCTTCTTTTTTTTTTTATTTTTTTTATTTTTTATGATGACATGGGAACCCGCAGCCGCTACCCTTTGGGTGCGCACAAGGTAAACCCAGCTCCTGTGCAATAGCTCGCAAACCACACAGGAGAGGTAAACCGCACTAGGCAAGCGTTTCTTTGTTCTCTTCTTGTGTCCTTAGCTTTTGGTACAAGTCATTGTAAAGTTTTACCACAACTTTGCCAGCCTCTTTTTTAGCTTCTCTCGTAGCTCACATATACTCTTCAAAGGCTCCTTCATTTTCTCTATTGGTGACATCCTTTATTACTCTTCTTTTGCTTTAACAGCTCTGTGCACCTCCTACTTCTACCACCATAAGCCTAAAACCTCCCTTGCTACTTTTTCAATGCAACTTGTCATTTTTTTTTTTTTGATAACTGTGGTGCCGGGCTAGCTTGCACACCTCAACTAATTCCATGGGATACCTTCCACCTCCCACCAACAACAGGTACTAGTAACTCTGTCCACCAAGGCTAGGACAAATGGGAAGAAATCACGTAGTGTTTTTGTATTTGCTCGATTTGAACCTAAGACCTCTTAGTTTTGAACCGACTTCATTGACAACTAGGCCACACCCTGCGGTGCAATGCACTTCTACTGGACATCTGTACTTGCATCCAAGTCCATGCTCCCTCACTCAATAGGTTGTCCATAAAAGCTACTTCCTCCTTTTTCAAATTATGTGGTGTAGCTTTACTAAGAGGCACAAAGTTTAAAGGAAGAAGAAAGATGTCACGCCCCGAACCATGGCCTGGGCGAAACACGGCACTCGGTGCCTTACTGCATGTGACCGAGCGAACCACATGGCTTGCTGAATCATCATAAGGCATAACATGAGCAGAATATAACGTGAATGCATGATGAGCCTTTATAAAACATAGTAAGTCATAATACTTAATAAAAATACTTGTTTAAACATGAGTGCGGAAATAACATGAATGAGCCAAAATGACTATACGACTCCGAATGTCTGACATAACATAACTGACTTGTCTAGTCTACGAAACCTCTATCATGAGTCTGACTGGGAAACATACTTACTGGGACAAGGCCCCGCAGCATACCTTTAAATGCATGACTAGTAAAATAAAGATAACTGACTAAACCCCGAATGAGATGGGGCTCACCAATGAGCTGATACTAGCAAATCCTACTAAGCAGATGCGACGTCCTGTAAAATACGTACCTGCATCGTGAAATGCAGGCCCCCGGGCAATAAAAGGGGACGTCAGCACATTGAATGTACTGGTATGTAAAGCAACTGAAAGAAATAACATGGGACATGGAATAACATGATAAGAACTGAAACTGAAAACCTGGACATGAACATGAGCATGAGCATGAGTACATATATATATATATATATATAACATAAGTAAAATATGATAAGTGGGGAGAGCATTTCATAAACCGACATGTGATATCACCACGTGGGTACGTGGAGTCTGGTACCTCGCCGGACCAGCAGAGCCCCCATACCTTGCCAGGGTATGAGGTGGTATCGTGCCTGATGGATCCATTCAGTGTAAAATTAAGGTATCGTCCTAACTGGGCGGAGCGATCCTTGTCCTATGGTGGCTACATAGTTTCAGGCTATCTGAGCCTTCTCGGTAATTCGTGCAACTCCCAAAAACATGAACATAATATAGTTGGCTAAGAAGCCCATGATTTTCGTGAATTAACTTGTACTTGTCTTGTAATCATGATTTCACGAAATAACTTGTAAACATGGTTTCATGAAATAAATTGTATTTAGTATGTATGTATCTAGTATCATAGCATGAAAGTAATTATATAATACAGTTGCATGAAAACTTGTAAACATGTAGGATATTCATGAAACAATCATTCTTAGTCAAAAACATGCATGCAAGAACTCATGGAATACAAGATATGGGTTTTCATAGATTACGGACGGATTCTCAATAATCATAAAGAAATATTAAGAACTCAATGATGGAATTATAACAATTCATACATAATATAATCATGGACATGGACATGGACCTAGGGTTATTATGAGCATGGTATAGAAATCCTAGTTTTAGTAGAGAATCATAATTTTATGGATTATGAGGCGTGGGGAAGAACAATGATGTTCCCACACGTAGATAGTAACTCTACATACCTTAAATCGCTCCAAAACTTGAATTAAAGACTTGAGCTTTGAAGAAAATTTCCAAAATCTTGAATTCTTGAACCTTGAGATGGATTTTCTTGAAAACCCTAGTTTTAGAATGATAATTTCTTGTTTAGATTACAAGGATAGGTATTAGAATTGAGTTGGAATAATTAGAGTAGGCTTACTTTGGTGTTCTTGATGACGGAAGAGGGTAGGAAGTTTGAAGGAATGAAAAATAATGATTTGAACTGATATGGACGAATATATACTGTTCTGGAAAAATAATTTTTTCGGCCCAGTTAAATACTGGCCGTATTTTGAAATACGGACAGCACTGCCTCTCTTCAGTAAAATAGCCATAACTCTTTGCACAGATATCCGTTTGACCCCCATAATATACCGTTGGAAAAGTATTTCAAAGCTCTACAACTTTCCTGAAGGAAGTTTTCCCAAATTCCAAATACGTTTTGAAATACGGGCCGTATTTTGAAATACGGTCTGTATTTAACCATTTGACATCAAATTGCCAAATTCCAGAATGCTCAGAAATCCTCGGTTTCAGTTTACGACTTGGATTACGGGCCGTATACTGAAATACGGTCACTATTCATGGGTGTAAACCACTATCTTATAACTAAACAGGGAAATTTCAATTTTCACGTTCTTTATCTGATTTTCTAAGTCTAGGATCATGGTCAAAGCTTAGGTTAAAGGTTCGGGGTGTTACAAAAGACTTTTGGAACTTATGGTTATAAACATGCCATGAAACTTTTGCTGTCTATAAAAGCGTGCCATTAAGCGTAATATGGGAAGTTTAATGTTAAATTTACTTCCAATTATAGGAAGGTGCCATTCTTTTTGGAACAAACTAATAAGGAAATAGTGTCACATAAAATGGAATGGAGGGAGTATTTGGTATTTGGAAAAAATGTTACTCTCTCCGTCCCAATTAAAGTGAAGGTGTTTGACTGGGCGTGAAGTTTAAGAGAAAATGAAAGATTTTTGAAACTTGTGGTCTAGAATAAGCCATAGAACTTTCTGTGGCTATAAATCATTTTATTTAGGGTAAAATGGGAAGATGAAATTAAATTGTTACTAAAATATGGAAATATGTCATTCTTGTAATGATTTCTCTATTATTTGATATGTCTGCTTTACTGCTGGATTTTTTTGGCTAAAACTGTTTTGATATGCGTTACTTGAGCCGAGGATCTTTTGGAAACAACCTCTCTACCTCCATGAGGCAGGTGTAAGGTCTGCCGTACACTCTACCCTACCTAGATCCCACCTTGTGGGATTACACTGGGTATGTTATTGTCATTTTTTTGGGACTGACAAAAATGGAAAGAATGTCACATAAATTAGGACGGAGGGAGCAGTTTCTAAGTCGTCATACCCTCTCTATTCAATTGGTTGTTTGTATATGCTGTTTGTTTCTAGCAATTAATTTTCTAGCTAAAAGTCTATTTGTTCTTAGCCCCTTGCTGCTGTTGTCTTTCTCTTGATCTATAACATTTTATCTTTTGATTTTCATTTCTTTGGTTGTTTTAGTCGAGTTATGCTTTTCTTCTCTATTACTGGAAGCACCTTCTGGCTAGTCTGTTCACAATATTTGCCTTGATTTGATTTTCACCCCATTTCTATTACAAGTTTACAACTATCATATCCGAAGTAAAATTTATTGATTTATGAAAAAACGGTTTATCTCCTTATTCTACTTCTTTTTGTTGGGCTCCTGATATATCAAGTTAAAGCTTGTAATAGAGGCGTTTCAGAATTCGTGTGTTGTTTTTAGATATTCCAAAAAATTTATTTAGATATTCCAAAAAATTTATTTCTAATTGCTGACGCTCTTACCTTTCCAAGGAGTCCAGTTGTTTCATTCCTGTATGAGAGAGGCTGGCGTCAAAGTTTTAACCAAGGTGGTTTTCCTGGTCCTGATGAAGAGGTAAATTTTAATTACTATGATTAGATTTATCTTACATTTATTGGTTGGATAACTAAGCATTAACTAAATTTTTCACCTTCCTCGATGTAAAAGAGGTTGTCACCTAACCCGCAAGGGTGGCTCAGTTGGTTGAGCATGGGGCTTTCATAATGGAGGTCTCAGGTTCGAAACCCCCTGCCTACGATAGCAGGGGATTTGCCTTCTGGGTCGAGCTAGTCGCACAGGGCTTGCCTAGTGCGGGTTACCTTTCTTGTGTGGTTTGCGAGCTATTGCACAGGAGCTGGGTTTACCCTGTGCGCACCCAAAGGGTAGCGGCTGCGGGTTCCCATGTCATCAAAAAAAAAAAAGAAGAGGTTGTCACCTATCCATTAATTTCTCCATATTGTAGTATATTAGGGGCTTAATGAAATAAAACATGCTACACTTAGGGTATGTTCGGTATAGAGGAAAATGTTTTCCAAGGAAAATGTTTTTTTGGAAAATAAATGAATTTCTACTTATTTTCTCATGTTCGGTTGGGTAGTGGAAAATAAGTGAATTTCTTACTTATTTTCTCATGTTCGGTTGGTTGGTAGAAAATATTTTTCGGAAGATACCACCCACGCCCCACCAACCCCACCCTAACCCCACCACCCACCCCCCAACCAAATCCCACCCCCACCCAACCACCACCCTCCAACGCACTTCATCTTCACCTACCCCTACCCCACACCACCGCTTTATCCAACCCTCCTACCCCCTCCCAAATTTTCTATTTCATATATTTTATTTTACTTTTATAAAAAATGGAATTTTTTTTCTTATCCATCCCACCAACACCCCCACCCCCTAACTACAACCAGCCCCCACCA
This sequence comes from Lycium barbarum, assembly GCF_019175385.1. NCBI lineage: Eukaryota > Viridiplantae > Streptophyta > Magnoliopsida > Solanales > Solanaceae > Lycium > Lycium barbarum. The sequence continues at coordinate 9,657,808 of NC_083343.1, forward strand.
CCCACCCCATACCAAATTTAACCACGCAATCTTTCCATTTTTATAAATTTTTTATATAGGTAAAATTTAAATATGAAGTAGAAAATTCGGGAGTGGGGGTGGGGGATGGGGTGGTGGGTGGGGGAGCTGCATGGGGCTGTGGGAGTTGTTGGGGTTTGGTGGTTGGGGGTGGTAGGGTGGTCGTTGAAATGCTAATTGTGGACTTGTTTTCCCTACTTTTATTAGGGAAGTCATTTTTCCCATTTTTAAGGAACTTGTTTTCCTAAAGAAAATGTTTTCCAAGAATTTTAACCAAACGAACATGAGAAAATTGAATTTCCTTCATACCCAACACACCCTTAGGGTGTGTTTGGTAGGAAGGGAAATGTTTTCTTGAAAAATAAGTGGTTTTCTTACTTATTTTCTAGGATTTGGTAAGTAAGCAAAAAAATATTGCCCCAAGATCATTTATATGTAATTGGAAAACATTATGGGGGTGGTGGGTTGGTCAAGTGGTGGAAGTCACTAAGAATATGATTGTTCTTTTGATATTTATGCAGTTTAATATGGCTCAAGAGTACTTTAAAGTGGCTGAAGGTGGAGTTCTTGTAGATGTTAGCTGTGGCAGCGGATTGTTTTCCAGGAAATTTGCCAAATCTAGGGCCTATTCAAGAGTCATTGCACTTGACTTTTCTGAAAACATGCTTCGCCAGTGTTATGATTTCGTCAAGACTGATGAAAGTATCTTAAGCTCGTAAGTTATTTTGATTGAAATTCTCATTAATTTGGAGTTATCTTTCAAGAAAGATATAATTGAACTTCTCTTTGTATTTGCAGCAATCTAGCTCTTGTAAGGGCAGATGTTTCCAGATTACCCTTCTTTTCAGGATCAGTCGATGCTGTACACGCAGGTGCTGCCTTGCATTGCTGGCCATCTCCATCCAATGCAGTAAGTTGTCTAAATTTTAATCTTTCTTGAAAAAATCACCTTTGACTTAATAGATAAACTACTGCACAATCCCAAACTAGTCAAGTTCAGCTATATCAGTCCTTTATACCATTCCGCTCTATCTGATCCATAACTCCATTCTATTCCGATACAACAATAACTACACCTCAGTCCCAATCAAGTTAAGGTCTGCTATATGAATGACTATTTCTTCATTTAAGCTCATATCATATCATCATAATAAAATAAAAGTGAAAAGTAAGTTTAAAAAAGTTGTATAAATAATAATAAGGGCAAAGGGTCAAATTTTCCCCTAAACTATATGAAATAGAACACATTTTTCCCTCTATTAATAGGTAGGGTTAAATGTGGCCTCTCCGTTATTAAAATGGGCTAAATATGCTCTTATTTTCAAATGATGGAAGCCTAGCATCCGGTGATGCCACTTGTCCCGCAATTAAGGATTAATTTTGATTTAAACGGAGGGTAAATTTGAACCTTTCGCATAGTTCAGGAGCAAATTTGATGTTTCTCCCTAATCTTGTTTTTTTTCTATTCCTCCTTTTTCTCTTCCCACCACTACCGTCGCTCGTTCTTCCTCCATCCTTTGACCCCTATGCAGCTATACACTTGCATTAAAATAGTATATATGTTGCAGGTTCGACGTTTAGCGCCTCCCCTCCTGGTGGAGGTGGTTGTGGGGTAGTGGGAAGAGAGAAAGATAAAGGAAAAGGGAGTAGAAGATAGTAGCAATGGCGGTGGGGAGAGACAAGAAGAAAGGAGGAAGAAAGGTAATTGGTGGTGGAGGTAGTGGCAGGGAAAGAGAAAGGAGGAAAAAAAAAAAAAAGTTAAAAACTCAAAATTAGAGAGAAGGGTCAAATTTTCCCCTGAACTATGCGAAAGGTTCAAATTTGCCTTCCGTTTAAAAAGAAATCTTTAATTGCGGGGCACGTGGCATCACCTGGCGCTAAGCTTCCGCCGTTTGAAAATAAGTGCAAATTTAGCCAATTTTAGTAATGGCAATGGCATATTTGACCCCGACTATCAACGGAAGGCAAATTTGTTTTTCGCATAGTTCACGGGCAAATTTGAACCTTTGCCCTAAAAATAATAATATTATTATAAGGTTAATTAGGTGTCTTATTTGACTAGAGCTTCTCGCACACTTAACCCTGCATTGACATTAGGTTTCGAACTAGACTAAAAGGTCTCGTGCAAAAGCTAGAGCTAGTATAAGTGTTCCAAAACTAAGTTTTAATTCCAACTAGTTAGTATGCCTGTATGGATCCTTTGTTTCCATTATGTTATGTTGTTAGTTAATTCTACATTCATTCCAATAGCTTGTATGTCCTTGTACTTTAATATTGATGATATGAGTTTTACGCTTCGGGCTTGTTTTTCGTACTTGGGATTAACTTTACGGTTACTTAACCATGTCAATTGGGATTGAATTGGTAGATCTATTTCAGTTGAAGCTGCAATATATATGGCCCTCTAGCTTCTGCTGTTGCCAAATTAAAATCTCAATTGGTCCAAAATTGAACATCCAGCTTTGTCTTTTGGGCCTTTCCAATATAATACCTATTTTCATAAAACAAATAGTAGTACAAGTTTACAGTAATTGTACTCATGGCGTCACTTTTACCTATTTTCATAAAACCCGAGAGTTCATGCCCCCTTATACGCACCCATTTACAACTTAAAAACTGATTTTGGGTAAAGGGATTATCTTTTTAGGATACTGACCTTGAGGCCCTAAGAGTCTGAAAATGTTTATAGAAACGTGAGCTCATTTTAAGGGCAGGAAATGGAAGAGGAATTACATAATTTGTACACCACGTCCTGAGTATTAGCTGATGATAAGTATTTCATAACCAAGTTAGTTTTGGGAAACTTAAACCAGGAGCAAGTGATGTGGTCCGGGTAAACAGCTTAATCATTTCTATGTCTACCTATAGTTGTGGTATTTGCTTACGCCAATGTCTTATTCTTGATGAGCCAGTGGACCCTTTAATGACTTTTGGTTGTAATATTGAAATTTGGATTCCTTTCTTTAGTCTTAAATTTTTGCTGCTTACCAAAGTTCAGTGATTTTATGGCATTCCCAAATCATTGAATGAAGTTGAGCTTTGAACTAATGATGCCGTCTGTTTGTCTGTCAGATTGCTGAAATTAACCGGATTTTGCGTAGTGGGGGTGTGTTTGTTGGTACTACATTTCTTCGAGTTAATCCTACAGCTCCTACGATATTGAAGGCTTTGCTGCAGGTGAATTTTGTTTTCCATTTTATGATTAGACTCAATTTTCTCCATTTTACACTTCACATGAAATTGATTGATTATACTTGTCAAAGAATACAAACTAGTTACAAACACATAATAGATGTTGCAGAGTCTTCAGAAATGTAGACGAGTGCGTGTGGGATTCTCCAAAACTAGTGCATTTTTGGAGAATCCAACACGGGTGCAGCAACATTTTTGGAGAGTCCGAGCAACATGTAATGCAACATAAAATTATTCGGCTTTCTTCCCACTAGAACACTTACCTATATTAGAAGCTGCTAGACACTAACCAAAAAGTGCTAATATAGGGTGTGTTTTGGTATGAAGGAAAATGTTTTCTTGGAAAGCAAGTGGATTTCTTACTTATTTTCTGGTGCTGGGTAACTAAGCAAAAAAAAAAAAAAATTATTCGCAAGAGCATTTATATGTAATGTAGCAAAACACTATAGGGGTGGGATGGGATGGAGCGTGGGGGTTCAAGGGTGGCGGGGCATTGGATGGATCGGGAGAAGACAATGAATATGAAATGTCATTTATGGAACTTGTTTTCCCTACTTCCATTAGGGAAGTCATTCTCCTTATTTTTAAGGAACTTGTTTTTTCTAGATAAAATATTTTCCAAAACATATTGACCAATCAAACATGAGAAAATTGGAATGAAAAATGTTTTCCTCCATACCAAACACGCATTGTCATCTATCCAGTCTAACAGTTAGCATGACAAACCGGAAAAATCTATGGTCAAGACTCATAATAGTGGAAAAGGGCTCGTATCTTATAGATGATTGTTTTTGTCGAGATATGAAAGTGACTTTCCTTTTGATCGCAGGGTGCTGGACAATCCAGTCTAACTTACAACTTTTTTACTGAAGAGGAGATTGAAGACTTGGTGACAACCTGCGGTCTTGTCAACTATACCAGTAAAGTTCAGGGCTCTTTTATCATGTTTTCCGCACAAAAATGCTGATCTTTGGCTGGTTTAAAGCACATTATTTTCCCTGTTTTGGTATATAATTGTACTCATTTCGATGTGCAATGTATCTCAACCTGTAGATAATAGTAAAGTTGATTCCGGCAGTTAAAGATCATTCTTTATTGTGAATAATACTGCTGTTTAAGACAATGTAACTGGACACTATCAGCGCACATGTAATATGCATTTATGGTACTTGCCATCACAGGTTTATTGGAATCTACTTCTATATTTTTAATAGTCCTGAATTCAGCTTCTTAATTCAGATAGTATCTATATTATGATGCTAATTATTTTCCTTCAAAAAAAAAAAAAATGAGGGAAGAAGAAGAAGAAGGAAGAAACATCTTTGGTCTGTGGAGAAGTAAGGATTAGTATGCACATCCACCCAAGGTGTGACTAACGGTCAGTGAACTGGATGAAAATCTTGGGAGATTCAAGTTCCAGTAGAGAAAAACCGTTTACTGATTTCTTCTCTGTTGCTTAAGCTTTGGAGTATAGAGTTATCTCGGTACATATGCTGATGCAAAGATAACATGTATCAAGTGAAATAGTTGAGGTGTGCTCAAGTGAAATAGTTAAGGTGTGCTCGAGCTGAGTTCGAACAACACTACTATAAAAAATTGATTAGTATGTGATTGGATGCAGAAAAATATCTACGTCATCGATTATTGGCTAGTTTGTTGAGGAATCTGCACACTGTAAAATAATGGTATCATCATATATTGTAAGTATGTCTGCCTGAATGACCCTTGCTGGAACTGTTTAAGGCTTTAGCCTGTGTGACCCTTGCTGGAACTGTTTAAGGCTTTAGCTACACAATCTTCATTTCCCAATAACGCATTTATAAATAAATGTACTATCGTATACTGCCGGATGTAGGTTCTGTTTCGGGGATTCATCCTGTCCTGCAGTCGACGAATTAGAGACCGCAATGACACTGTGGGCGAGCACGAATAGAGATGGTAATGGGGCGGGGCGGGGTTATATTTATTCTCATGGACTTCATGCTTTCAACCAAATATATGCCCTAATCTCATGTAAAAATGTTTAAAGTTTGGCCTTGCCTAGTGTAAAAATGTCGTAATTTAGCTTTGGTAAGCAATACCAAACTTCAAGTGAAAACGTCCGATGTTTGGCATTCTCAAGGTTACACTTCAGACAAAAATGTCCGCAGTTTGCTAAACTTCATACGTGAATTTCGCAATTGCAATCGTGAATGTCTGAAGTTGTGTCTGAAGCGATTAAACTTGCAATTTCGTTTAACTTCTGGTATAAGTTAAATGACGGCACCAAAAGCAAATATTTATGCACTTTGGCCTTGAAATTGCCGTCACGATATATCATGACTAGTCAAATTCGCTGCTAGAAGACTAACCCTGTCACCACTAAGAGTTGTTAGACAGGACGCCTCTTAATATGCCTTACGCTGCACAAATCGGATTGGTCCGAACTTTAAAATAGATACCGAATATAGGGTGAAAAATCAAAAGAGCCCCACCCACCAATCCCCACCCTTTCCACCCCTAAAAAAAAATGAAAAAAAAAAAAGAAGAAGAAGAAAACCCACTAGTTGAACAACATAATGTTAAATATTTCATTCTTAATGTGTCTTGTTCTTTTTCTTCCTGACTAATGTTGCACCGCCAAGAATAATATTATATGAGGAAGGGGTTAAAAAAAAGAAGGTAGAAAAAGAGCAACCCCATGTGGAAGAAGGCAATAGAATAATAAGAGTAAGGTTTTTTGAACAGAACAAAGTGAAGAAATAAAGCTTTATCTCAGAGCAGAGCAGAGATCTCCCCTCGTGCGGCTCAAACGCTGATTCATCCTGTTTGTTCCACTACTATACCTTCCCTCGTGCACTTCTGGATTTTTGACCTTTGACCACCCGAAAATTATCATTTTAAAGTTTTATTTCTATGCAATTAGGTGAAAAAATATTACACAGTTAAATTATGTTTGACTTATAAGTTATAACTAGGGGCGTAGGGGTGTACATGGTCCGGATTATTTCGGGTTTTTCAAATATCAAATCAAATCAATTATGTAGAGTTTTTAAATCGATAAATCAAACCACACCAATAAAAGTCGGGTTTTTCGACTTTGGGTGTTTTTTTTTCCGGAAAAATCTTCATACAAAATATAACTTTTACTTCAAATATTTATTTAGTCCTAGTAAGATACAACTGTACAATTAAAGTGTTTCTTAAGAAAAAAACAAAAATGTGAAATGAGTGATGACATTGTAATAAAATATTCAACCAAAAAGATAATGAAATAGCATAAAATAAATATTGCTAATTAATAAGGCATAATGAAAAAGATCATCATCTAAAAACCCTAATTCATGCTTAAATAAGTACGGCTAATAAGTATCAATTATATGACTAAGAAAAAAAATAAGTTATGCATATATTTTTGTTGTCTAAATTAACAACGCAAAACTAAAAAATAGCTATCCAATATTATTGTCATTCCTAATGGTAGGATTGAATTACTTTTTTTATATGCATTAGTATTGATTTGATTTTGGTTTGGACTTACTTTTGAGTTCCTAACATCTATGGGCTATAAAACTTATTGGAACATTCAAAATTCTAAGTCCAAACTTGAAATAATATGTTAACAGACAAAAACTATGAAAAAGCTTAAGAAATATTTATAAATTACATTATAAGTAAATCTTTTATGTATAAAATATATTTAAAAAATTGTGTACATGTAATGTCGGATTGGTTTGGTTACGCTCGATTTGGCTTTTTTTAGTTAAAACCAAACCAAACCAATTATGGTGGGGTTTTTGTTCAAGTACCAAACCACTAGTCGGGTTTTTTCTCGGTTTGATTTGAATTATCGGTTTGGTGCGGTTTGTCGATTTTCTTTGTACACCCTTAGTTATAACGATGGCCAGTCAAGACTTCACACGTTTATAAGATGAAGGTGTAGAGATGAAGATGCTTAGATGAATGTACGGACATCCTAGGAGAGACAAGATGCGGGAAGCGAGGCTATGATGGTTCGAACATGTGAAGAAGAAGAGCACAGATGCCCCAGTGAGAAGATGTAAGAGGTTAGCAGTGGTAGGTTTGAGGAGAGGTAGAGATAAATGACCAAGGAAGAATTGGGGAGAGGTGATGAGAAGGGACATGACACATTTTCAGCTCACTGAGGACATGACTCTAGACAGAAAGTATGAAGGTCGAGGATTAGGGTATAGATGGCTAGTAGGTAGTCGACCTTTTTATCACCTCCAGTACTTTCTTTCTTTCTTTGATTTTCATATTTTGCGACTATTTCTTTGACTTTGGTTATTTTTACTACCTCTACTGGCAGTAATTTCTTTCTTTCTTTCTTCCTTCCTTCATATTTTCGTCATAGCTTTTGACTCATGCATTTCTTTCAAAATTGGTCTGAAAAGGTTCTTTTTTTCTTGAGTCAAGGGTTTACCGAAAACAACCTTTCTACCCACAAACATAGGGGTAAGATCTGCGTATATCCAGCCTCCCATATCTCACCTGTGAAAATGTACTAGGTATGTGTTGTTATAAATTATAAGAATAAGTAATAGCTTTGTATAGCCTAATATGATGATCCAAAGAGAAACTAATAATTTATTATAATCATTGATAATGTAGAAATTCATAATACTTGGTGTATATCGCTTATACTTAACATATATTATTCAACAATTTTAAAAAAAATTGTTTTCTTTTGGCTTGTTGGAAAGGCTCTATGATCATTAAAATTTCTTCTTGTTTGTTTGTGGTTTCGATGGAAGTTAGAGTAATAATGACTAATCTTGTCCTAAAGCTTGTTAAGATTTCTCATCCAAATTTGTAATAGTTACTTGTAAATGATATTTAAGTACTTTGATGGTGAAATTTTCCGATGCCATATACATACGTCGGACGAGTCGATGATGGTCTTAAGAAGGATCAATAGGCTTTTGACCTGACAAGCTTCTAAAACAAGGGTGCATAAGACACTTTAGCAAATAATTTCATCTCAGAATAAGGGGAATAAAGTGAGTATTATAATATATAAAAAAGCACAAATTCATATGAACGCGCCCATGTTTCTAGCTCGATAAGGCATAGTCGAAGGAACAAAGTAATAAGGTTTGTTAGATCGAAACGGATAATAAGTATAATGCGCTTGGTGTCGGGATCGAACTCCCACAGTACGAAGATGAAACAAACTTTAACAAGGAAGCTGAATTTCTAAGGGAGCTGTATGTTATCACACTTCTATACAGAATCTTATGACGAAGGGCACACATATGTTACCTTAAGAATATATCATATCGGGAAAAAATGAAGTGCTATATACATAAGGTATAACACAAATTTTACAGGGTATGTATGTTTTGGGCTTGAAGTATGACATAGCAAGAGATAAATTCATGAGATTTATATGTTGGATCAAATCTGACAATATCTGTTATGAATTTGGATTGTGACAAAGTATATATTGTCATACTGTTTAGTGTATAAAATACATAAACTTAAATTACAATCTTAAAAAATATGGTAGTAACATGTTTATGTGTCAGCAACAAAGAGTTTGAGAGATAGCTTAGAGGAATATTTGAAAAGTACGAGGCAATTGGGCAAATGGAACAATTATGGATTACATATGTGGAAGTCAGTTCATTGGATCCTTTGCATGTGAGATTTTATGACTACGAAGGGCTTAAATATTAATAATTCTTTTTTTTTTTTAAAAAAAAAACTTACTTATCAGTAATCCTTTGTCATGTAGAATTATTTTTCCTTATTCTACAAATAACGATTTTTCAGATTTCTTTTTAAAAGAATAAATCAATTTTTCAGTAATAAAATGTCATGTGCAATTTATTTTTTTATTTTTTTAAAAAAAATTAGTGTTGTCCGTTAGTCAAGGGGAATAAATGAGCCAAAAAGTTGAATTGAGGGGTAGTTTTAGCAAAATAGATGAATAAAGGGTATTTTTATACCTTTTCTAAAAGTTCAGGGGCATTTTTGTTCTTTTCCGTCAAATTTATTTGGGATTGTGACTAAAAGTGCACCACTTATGCAAACATAATGTACTATTAGTGCACCATGTGAAAGAATATGTATGATTTTGATCCAAACCCAAACATTATGGATGATTTTGGTCCTTTTCTCTGTAATCTACCTATTCTTCACTTTTGTTTCTTGTCACAGCAATTAGAAGTGATGGGACAAGTGTTCAATTTTTTTAAAGCAAGAAAGAATACGTTATTAATGAATTACTATTAATGAATCTTACTATTTGTTTGTATATAGCCAAAAATCAAAACATAGTCTCTTTATATGTGACATACCATTTCAGTGGTTCAAAGGTTGAAGGGGTCTCTTTTTTTTTTTTTTGGTTTCTCATCTATTATCAGGTATTAATTTTGGGGCCTAACTAAACACAAAAACTTTTGTTAGTTGTTCATTTTTAATACAACTATTCAGTAAATGACCTTTTTTTAAAAAAAAAATAATTGCAAGATATGGATCTTTTTTACTGCAGTCTAAAGATCCCTTTTAAGCAAACTGAAAATCTTGTGAGAAAAAGTCAGGTCACAATCTAAAATTTTAAAAATGTTACATGACGGTCTAATTTTTATCAGTCCCAAGGGTTATATATTTGCACAATGTTTAAACATTGAACATAATCTAAAAGATGGGGCAAAAAGGGAATCATCCGCCTAATCAGGATTCGACCTGCGTAAGGCTTATTAAAAGGGACCCATTAAAGGGAAAAGCGCATGCTACCTGGATTTTTTCTATTGTCAAAATTCGAACCCGAGACCTCGACTTAAGAGTAGAGGTACCTATCCATTGGTTAAAGGGTCAATCACACAATTGTTATCTCTATCTGTTAAGTCCTTCTAGGATTCTAGGTATTGCCTAGAAGGCAAGTCTTGTTAAGAGATTAACAACTTTTGTGATTTAGTACGTGGTAACTTTAGTACCTTCCTATGTGTAAATTCAGCAATCGTACATTGTGGAAAGCAAAAGGCAAAGAAAAAGAAAAAGGCTTGTCAAAGCTTAAAAAGGGATCGCCAGAAACTGTGATATTTTCGTTATAAAAAATAAAGATTGTTGCTAATAACACTTTCTAACATTTAGTTAAGTGGCTGAGAAGAAAAATTCACCCCTTCAACCGTAATAATTTATAACTGTCGTCGATGTATGTACGTATATATTGATTATACACTATTGTATACTGATTATAGGCTTGTTATGCACTAATATATTATATATCCTCCCTCTGTCTCAATTATTAATAAGACACTGTTTGACACGGCACAAGGTTTAAGAAAAAAAGACAAATTTTTGAAATTTGTGGTCTAAACAAACCTTAAATATTTGTGTGACTATAAATCATTTCATTAAGAGCAAAAAGGGAATTTCAAAGTTAAATTATTTCTAATTATAGAAAGTTGACATTCTTTTTAGAATAAACTAAAAAGAAAAGGGTGTCACGTAAATTGGAATAAGAAGTACATACTTTTTTTTGTTTCAATTGTGATCTTTATTGTTTTGTAGTGTAAAACTCCCATAATGAAGCATGTGCACTGCTGCACTTTTGACATGTGAATTCAATTCACTTGTAAACTGGGTTGGTTATAATTTATTTATTTTTAATTTTTTTTTGTAAGAGCGTTATTTTCTCTTTAGAATTCGACATATTTATGTGTTTCCAAAACCAAAAAGGAAAGCAAATGCACAAACTTTTCCGCAGGCGCATTTTAAGTCAACATACAAAATATATTCTCGAAAAAGTTTTTTCAAAAGCGTTCTTTATCCAATTGAATTATCACCGGTTCTTATGTCGACAAGAATGGTAGTCAACCAATATTGTTGGTTGAAAAAGTTTTGGTTTCTCTTAGAGATTTTTTTTTCTAATACTAAATTGGAAGAAACTTTTCCACTATACTTGTATCATATGCGGATCAATATTTAAATTTAATTTGACGGGTTAAATTTCTAAATACTTAGCACTGAACTCATCTTATTTTTGATATTATAGGTTCAGAATGGCATATTTCTTGAAATTTATATTGCAATATATGTGTGTTCATTATTTATTGTTTTTTGCTCTTCACTTAGCATACTGTTCTGTAGTTATTGTTCCTTTTTCCTAGTTGACCTGTTTGTTATTGCTTTATTCCGAGCCAAGGGTCTATCGGAAACAACATCACTATCTCTCAATGTAGGGGTTAGGTCTGCGTAAATTTTACCTTTCTCAGACACCACTTGTGAAATTACACTAGGTATGTTGTTGTTGTTGTATGCATGTGTATCTATGTTTTGAATACAGGGTCCATTTGAACCCATTATAACACACGAGCTACATCCGCCTCTATTTCGTGGTAATTATAGTTTAACTTGTATACTTACATAGTGTATTTTATTTTTACACTATCAAATTACTCAAAACATATCTAGAAGCCATCCTTCACAAAAGTTAGAATTTGTAATTTTGAAAAGAAAGAAGATAATCAATTAGAATAGGTAAAGATAATAGACTTGATATTGTAACTATATATAAGTGGGAACAATGAAGTTTTGTAGTCCACACATCATTTTTGGATCAATGAGGCCTTTACACGTGGTTGTTTCTTTTTGCTTAAATATTTTCGCCCATATTTATTTTCTTATGACAATTCCCGTTTGGGTCTTTGTAATTGGACTAGATTGACATACTATATCTAGTAATTTTTATCTTAGATCACTCCTTCCGTTCCATCTTATTTGTTTCTTATATTAACAATAATTTTTTATTTGTCTATTTTAGCAAATCAAGAAAAATTTATTAATTTCGTCTTATATTGCTCTTATCTTTAAGTAACTACATAAGTATTAGTAGTCAAACTTAGATTTCCAAAGCATAATTAGTAAGGGTAATTTAGTATGTTTTACTCCTAATAAATGATTTTTTAAGGGAAGTGTCAAGTAAATAAGAGACAAGTAAAAATGAATTGACAGAGTACCCTTACTTATTTTATTTGCCCCTTATTATAAAAATTGATTTTTTTTACTTATCTATTTTAGAAAATTAAGAGAGATTTATTATTTTCATTCAATATTACTCTTATCGTTAAGGATCATATAAAGTAATTGTAGTCAAACTCATATTTTCACAGCATAATTAATGAGGATAAATTAGTGTTACACCTCGAAAAATTCCCCGTTGATGCACAGTGAATAGACTAACGAAGGACACGAAGTATACGGTATTGCAATAAGTGAGAAATGACATTTGATGACCCTAATTGAGATTTGCAAAGACATTCGGAGTAAGAGGAGAAAGTTTGCCAAGAGAAGGCAAGGCATACGATGTGTATCGAAAAGGATTTACGAGTAACAAGTTAATGATGATTTAATAGTGTCTTGGAGAAGAATTATAACGTCTCTTAGATCGTTAATGAGGTGTTAAACAAGTATCAAGAAGGTTCCATAAGGATTGGAGATCAAACGAAGTGACGAGAACAAGATCAGAGAAAAGATGGGTTACACGGCCGATTATACGGTCCGTATAATGTTATACGGTCCGTATAATGGTCCGCAGAATTGTCACAGTGAAGGTCCCTCACTGATAGGATTATACGGTCACTTAAACGGACCGTATAATGTGCCGTATAATGGTCACAGAAGCGAGATGTTGAAAGGGCTATTTCACGGTCACTTATACGGACCTTATAAGTTTATACGGACCGTATAAGTGTCCGTATATTTTCCCGACGGGTCAGATTTTTAAATTATTAAAAAGGGGACCAAGTTCATTATTTCATTTCATTTTCACCCAACACTTTAAGAACTCTTTAGAACCCTCTCCACTCTTCATCCATGAGAACTCAAGAGAAATTTATGATCAACTTCATCAAACTAAGAAAACCAAGTGTAAGAAACTCATTAGAGATCATCCAAGTCAAGAAATTGCATTGGAGGTGAACTAGGGTTTTGGCTCAAGTGAAGTATTTCCACCCAAGGCTTATTCCTACACCATCTAAGGTAAGTTTTATGGTCTTTCCATGTTATTTAAGGTATTGAGAAGTTGAAACACTTGGATTGTATAAGAATATAGAAAATGGGTCTTGAATGTGAGAATAGTGATGTTTGTGAGTAGTAGCTTGGGTTGAGTAATGATTCTTGATATGTTATGATTATAATCATGTTATAAATGATATTGAGAACATGGGATAAACATTGTATATGAGTGAATGTAATAGTGTGCTATGACCATGGATATGGATGACTCGAAGTGAATTGAGGAATATGAATAATGTAGGTGAATAAAGACCATTGTTATGATGTTGTGAATGTTATTATTGATGTTTGGGAGTCGATATATGATATGGAGGAAGTCGTGTAAATAAAGGAAATGTTGTCCAATTTTCTCTAGCTTTAGTCATGGATGCTAAGCTATCGATTTTCTAATGATAGTATAACTCTAATGAAGGTAGAAACGTGAGCATTGAAGGAGAACATGCAAGTGATAGAATAGTTGAAAGGAAAGGTATGTGAGGCTAACCCTTCTTTCATAAGGCATGGTTCCTTGGCCAAATATCTAATCTTCTATAAGCCTATGATGTCCTCCAAATGATTCTATCTTTAAGAGCTACTAAGCTCATGATTCTCGATATGTTACGATTGTACTAAATTCCTCCTATGATGAGTAATCCTCTAGGGATAGATGTAATGAACGACGATAGTAATGAAAGATGCTTATGGGCTTTTATGTATATGTGCCTATGTATGGCTATTATGAAACCCGAGCTTATATGGCCGGGTAAAATATATATATATATATATATATATATTGCGCGCGCACCACTGCAGTTGGGTACGGACAACCTTGAGCCTTGGTAAGGCCAGGTATGTATGACCCTGAGCCTTGGTAGGGCCAGGTATGTGAAACATCGAACCTTCATGGTCGGGGTATGCTATGTAAATGATATGTACATGAATATGAATATGTATATGAATATGAATATGTATATGAATACGAAAATGGATACGAAATGAAAATGAGTACGGAAACGGATACGGATGTATTTACACAATCACGCATTAGAAATGGAAAGTCCCTATGAAGAGCAAGTAAGTGTTTATGACGATGATACTACTATCTCCCATCTTATGCTATTTCTTATGTTGCTTATTATGCTTCTATAATGATGTTGATCATGCTTTACATACTCAGTACATTCTTCGTACTGACTTCCTTTTATTTGTGGTCGCTGCGTCATGCCCGTAGGTGGTCAGGGAGACAAGCTTGATCCATAGCTTTATTACTCAGGGACTACATAGCGGAGCTCCATTTCAATCGGAGCTACAGCTTTTGGTATTTATTCTTTTGTGTACATATTTATGGGCATAGCGGGGTCCTGTCCCGCCTATATGATATGACATACTCTCCTTAGAGGCTCGTAGACATGTGTATATGTTTAGATGTGTTTGGCCTTGTCGGCCTATATTTTGGATATCATTTTGTTAGCCTCGTCATCTTATGTACATCGATATGGGCATTGTTATTGATGATGATATATATGTATTGTTGCCTAATGAAATTAGTATGAATAATGGATGGAAAGTATGATTTAGTTATGTGGCTCACCTAGTTGTAAGGCAAAATACATCAAAACACCCCTAAACTATACCCAAAATGTCGATATCACACCTAAACTATACGAGCGACCTATTACACACCTTAACATCTTAAAAGTGATATTAAAACCACCCTGCAAGGTATTATACCACTTTCACAGCGTGTGGTGTTCCACACGCGCATGCCACATCAGTGCCACGTGGAAATAAAATAAATTTTATTATTTTCAGTACTTTTTCTTTTTTCTTTTTAAAATTATTATTATATATATATATATATATATATATATATATATATATATATATATTTGCAACTTCCTCTTCTTTATTCAACCATCCCCCCAACCCCTCCCCTTCTCCTCCACATTCCTGCCACCCCCTTTTCCTCCACCTTCCCGCCACCCCCCAAAGGGCAGTTCGTGCAATTTCTTCATTGTTTCCCATTTGAAGGGCAGTGCGTGCAATTTCTTCATTGCCCATTTGAAGGGCAGTTCATGCAATTTCTTCATTGTTGTTTAACAACAATGAAGAAAATTTCCCATTTGATGCAAACTTCTTCAATATTTCCCATTTTATTTTATAGGTAGATTAGATGCAAATGGCAACAGATTTGCTATCAACGTTACATCAATGGAAATTTCACAAGTATACCAATGGAGGATTGTTGTTTTAGTGGTGGAGTTTGACCGGGGAAGGGGAGGAGAACGGCGGTGGGGAGGGAGGGGGGAGGGTGGTGTTGGTGAAATGAAGAAAAAGGGTTTGGGGGTGTAGGGTGGCGTGAAGGTGGAGGAGAAGGGAGGGCGGGGTGGCAGTGGCGGTGGCGGTGGTTTGAAGCTGGAAGAGATGGGGGTGGCGTGGGGTGGGGTTGTGGGGGGGGGGGGGGGCAGTGGTGGTGGAGGAATAATTTAAAAAAATATATTTTAATTTTGACTTCACTTGCCTATTTTTGAATTATAAATTTTATTTATGCCACATTAGCTCTGGAGGGGTAAAAAATATCACTTTTAAGATGTTAAGGTGTGTAATAGGTCGCTCGTATAGTTTAGGTGTGATATCGACATTTTGGGTATAGTTTAGGGGTGTTTTGTTGTATTTTGCCTAGTTGTAAATGTGAAAGTATGATAAGAGGTGCCCGGGTAGGTTAGCACCGGGTGCCCGTCGCGGTCCTCCGGTGGGGTCGTGACAATTAGTAAAATAAACCCCTAATAAATAGCTTCTTAAGGGAAGTGCCAAGTCAATAAGGGCAAAGTAAAATGAAACGGAGGCGTGCATTATTTTTTGCTCCCTCCGATTCAAAATAAGCACCCACTTAGTCTTTTTATTTTGTTTCAAAATAAGTGTTCACTTACAAAATCAAGAAGGAATTAATTTTATTTATTCAGATTTGCACTATTTAATCAAGGCAATAAATAGGCAAGAGCCGTTAATTAAGGTTAATTTAGTCAAAATACTTATTTTTCCTAGGAGTTAGTGTTTTCTTAAGGGGTGTGAAAAGGCTAAGTAAAATAAGTACTATGGGAGGTGGAGGTTGGTGTGGTGGTTGCTGGGGATGGGAGCTACACTGGTGTGTGAAAATTAGGTGATTGGAAGGTCGGGAGGACACAATAAATGTGCAGGCCATTCGTGGAACTTGATTTTCCTACTTTTACTAGGGAAGTCATTTTCATCATTTTAAGGAACTTATTTTCCTTAAAAAAAAAAGTTCAAAAATTTTACAAACCAAAATGAAAAATTGAAAAAAATATTTTTTTGGAAAATATTTTCCTTCATACCAAACACACGCTTTATTTTTTTGAACTTCCAAAGTTTTGCTTTCTTAGTGCATATCGAATCTTGTGTCCCTTTGTATTTGCTAATTCCCCTTCCAGGCTTCCTTCATGATACATAATTTATTCTTTAAAAATTATTCAATTATGGGACTAGAAACTTTAATTATTATGAAGACTTACCAACAAGGCATGATTAACGTGCCAGTAGATTAAATTAATTACGCAATAAAAAATGTGACATAATTATATATTTTAATTAAATTTATCTGCTTTCATATCATGAGTTTGGGCCCGGGCATAGCACGGGCCTCGTTCAACCAGTACCATATATAAGTTAAACTCATTAACTATTCAATTGTGATAAATTGAATATAAACAAAAAACTATAGCTCTTTATTTTCTACGTCAGTATAGTACATGTAGAGGTATCGAAATTAACTCACGAAAATATGATCCATTCAATCGCTTAAATTTGGACGAATCATTAATCTGTCCATCTATTGGCACAACCCATCTAAATATTTAGTAATTGCGCGGTTTACCCTTCAAAATCGAACTTATGCCTAGTGAGACATAAGTTCTTTAAGGGCACTGACATAACTTGTGGATATTATGATGCGAGCATAAGTTTCATTTTGAAGGGCAAAAATTAAAGACCACCCCATTTGAAGGGAAAAAATTAAAGACCAGCACAAAATAGGGACAAAAGTGCAAACGTCTCTAAATATTAAGCTGATATATGTAGCACAAATGGATCCATGAGAAACCTTATCAAAATATTCTTAATTTTTTTTTTTGTTTGATATGTTATATATATAAACATAATAAAGAAAAAAATTATTAGGTACTTAAAAATTATAAAAGAACAAACAAAAAAATCAAAACTTAGTAAGAAAGGGTATGTGTGTGTGGGTGGGGCGGGGGGGGGGGGTGTGGTTATGACCTGCTTTTAGCCAAACTTAACCATTTAATCAATCGAAATAACTTCACAACCCATTTTAATTCAACTCAGCCCACTCATTTGACACCCCTAAGTACCTATCCAATTTACCTTATTTGCTTACCCTCCATCTCCTTCATGCATTTCTCCTTTTACCCCAAGAAATTTGGTGCATAATCGAGTGTTGAATAGATGCAGCGGATGAGGCCACTGTCGTTAGGGATATTTTGTATGGTTACATATTCGTAAGAATTTGATAAGTTTTTCTAGCAATAAATTAGGAGTAAAAAATGGCAGAATTCGATTAGATAAAACTCAACAATGAAGCAGAAACATGATTTTCAGGTGTCTTTACAAAGAAGCAAACATTTGTATTAAAAAAACATTTTCCATGAAAAACGACTTCAGGCATATTAATTAAAGGGAAAAGGGCCTAATTTACCCCTCTACTTTGGGAAAAGGTTCATATTTACCCCTCGTTATACTATCAGGCCATTTATACCCCTACCGTTACAATAGTTGAAATATTTGCCCCTATTTTTAACGGAGGGGTAAATATGAACCTTTTCCAAAGTAGAGGGGTAAATCAGGCCCTAAAAAATAAAACACCCTAAAGTTTCCAAACAAAACTTACTTCGGGTACCTTTTCAACCCCTAAAATGACTATCCGAACGTCTACATATCCTTGATGTATTGAGCCTACATTATTGTACGCAGAAAAAATATCAGGTTCTATATAAAATATTGACATTTCGGAGTCTTGACACACCACTAATCATTGGTCAAAGTATGAAAAAAAAAACTAAATTTTTTCAACCAAAACTTACTTCGGGTACCTTTTCAACCCCTAAAATGACGATCCGAACGTCTACGAATCCTTGATGTATTGAGCCTACATTATTGTACGCAGAAAAAAAT
The DNA here is from genome assembly GCF_019175385.1 of Lycium barbarum. Taxonomy (NCBI): domain Eukaryota; kingdom Viridiplantae; phylum Streptophyta; class Magnoliopsida; order Solanales; family Solanaceae; genus Lycium; species Lycium barbarum. Next base: position 9,676,228 of record NC_083343.1, read on the forward strand.
ATCAGGTACTATATAAAATATTGACGTTTCGGAGCCTTGACACACGACTAATTATTAGTCAAAGTATGGAAAATAACACTAAGTGTTGCAAAAAATAAAGTTGGCCAATTTTTGTTTTTTATTCATACTTTGACCAATGATTAGTGGTGTGTCAAGACTCCGAAACGTCAATATTTTATATAGAACCTGATATTTTTTTCTGCGTACAATAATGTAGGCTCAATACATCAAGGATTCGTAGACGTTCGGATCGTCATTTTAGGGGTTGAAAAGGTACCCGAAGTAAGTTTTGGTTGAAAAAATTTAGTTTTTTTTTCATACTTTGACCAATGATTAGTGGTGTGTCAAGACTCCGAAACGTCAATATTTTATATAGAACCTGATATTTGTTCTGCGTACAATAATGTAGGCTCAATACATCAAGGATATGTAGACGTTCGGATAGTCATTTTAGGGGTTGAAAAGGTACCCGAAGTAAGTTTTGTTTGGAAACTTTAGGGTGTTTTATTTTTTAGGGCCTGATTTACCCCTCTACTTTGGAAAAGGTTCATATTTACCCCTCCGTTAAAAATAGGGGCAAATATTTCAACTATTGTAACGGTAGGGGTATAAATGGCCTGATAGTATAACGAGGGGTAAATATGAACCTTTTCCCAAAGTAGAGGGGTAAATCAGGCCCTTTTCCCTTAATTAAATACATTCAAAAGAGGTTCCTTTTTCTTTTGTTCCCATAAAAATATAAGAACAAATGGTTGCTATGTAGTGCAAATTCAGGGGAGCTGAAGTGGGTATAAAATAATGCTACTCATTATGTAATTATGCTACTCATTTCATATTGTTTTCGATACGTTTAGCATATCTAACCTTTTGTCTTGTCTTGTCTTTCTTTCTCTCCTCTCTTGAGCCGAGGGTCTTTCGGAAATAGCCGCCCTACCTTTCAAGGTGGGGGTTAGGTCTGCGTACACTCTACCCTCTCCAGACCCCACATAGTGAGATTATACTGGGCTTGTTGTTGTTGTTGTTGTATGTAATTAATTAAAAATATTGCTAAATATGAGGGGGGCGTATTCGCATTTGGTGGAATGGGAAAGGATTGTAACGACTAATCTTTCGTTCCTGAAAATAATAATCAAGACAAGAAAAATAGCGACAAAGAATAATATTTGATTTCAAGAATTTGTGCGGGGGTTACAATCTTTATGAAATCTTAAATAAAAAGATGTAATCCTCTGATTCTTCTCCTCACGATACGGCCGTCAATCAAGGGCTTTGCTTGTTCTTGAATGGACGAATTACTTGTTGTTGAGACTTCACTACGATTGCGGAGCCGAGCTTTAATCACAAACGTAGAGGTATGGAAACTTGCGGCTCGCCACTTGGAGCGAAGACTTCTTAGTATGCGGAAGACTTGCGGCTGAGAGCTTCCCTATGTATTTTTCTTCTTCCTCCTTTTTGGCTTGGTGAAGACCCCTATTTATAGTTGCAGGGGAGAGCTAGGGTTTGTATATGATTGGTTGAACCATGTCATTTCAACACTTGGCGACATTTGATTGGTTCTTCCATTGTCTTGGCATGCTGCGTCACTTATGCACGTGACATGATTTTATTGGTCCTTGACTTGACTTGGCACGCCACGTCATTTGATACGTGACATAGACCTTGGGCTAATAGAGTGGGCTCATCATGTGAAATTCGACAAGATAGACTAGCCCAATTGAATTGGACCTTCAATTAAATCCATACCAATTGGATTAAATCAATTAATCCAATTATATTAGCCCATAATATTTGTTTGGACCAATACATCTCGAATTTGGAATATGATCCCAATTAATTTGTGAATTTAAGTTTGACTAAATTTCAATGCCTACAATGATCTTCACATAAAAAAAGAATTTAGAGCAATTAATGAAGAAATATCGTAGAATCAAAAGTACATATTAGTTAACCGTTAAGCACAACTAATTAACAATTGCAAATGATGATCATCATGATGATTAAATCGTTAAGCAAAATTTTTAATATTATCACCTCTCATGCCCACACCCTGCTCAGATTAAATGTTAACCAATCCTTGAGCTAATGCCACATTTCTGTCTTCAGAATTCAGTTAACATTTCTAACTGTTATGTTTAACTTTCAAGAGAAAATTAAAAATGATGCGCCATATTATTTTTATCATATAACGATTGTAATACAATAGATCTCTCTATAACAATCATCTTGTATAATAATGATTGACTATAATAGCTAAATTTTTTTTGAATCGATTTTTCATGTTATGTATCTTATATGTTCTATAATATTCAAACAAACGATGTTGTATTAGAAAGGTTTAACATTACACGTGGTTAAGGCGGTACTAATCACCAGGCTTAATCGGAGACAAACGCCTAAAAAAATTAAAGACAAAAGTTACAGCAGACTAATGTACAATTATCAATATTATAAGTTTTTTTTTTTTTTTGTTTTATTTTGTGTCAAAGTTTCAAATTCCAAGATCACCTATGGGTTAAAGCATAAGGGTGCAAGAAACAAGGGCTTTCCTCAAAACTAGCAAAGGAGAGTACACATTAATTAATCAGGTCATTAATTTAGCTATAGTGCTTAATGAGTTGTCTTTTGTCTGCCCAACAAAATCTCTAATTAAGCCCATAACTATTAGTCTATTTACCAATTCATGTCTATTTTACCCTTATTATTAATTATTGAATTGAAAACTTCAAGGAATTGTTAGTGGCTGTACAATTTTTAAAGTATGTTTGATTGATTTCAATCATTAGATGAGTTAATAATAATTAGGGGTTATATAGTGAAATAGTTATTCTATTTATGGCTTCTCAAGGGGTGTGTCAAGTTAATACATGACAACTAAGAATAGACAGAGGGAATAGTGGTTATTTTATAAAATCAAGATATAATTCATTAGTAGTATTAGTTTTCACCTTAATCTTTACTAAATAAATGTGGAAAAAAATTAAAGTTGTGAGAAAGAGTACAATTAAATTGAGATCTAAATAAATAAGGATAATTTAGTCAAATTGCCTTTTTAGTTAACTTTTTTAAGGGGAATGCCAAACATAAACATGACAAGTAAAATGGACCGGAGGGAATATTTGTTTGAAAGAAAGGCTAATTAAATTTTAATTTATTTAATTTCTTTTTCATAAGTGGAGTAGTTAAGGATTGTTGTTTGCCATGTTTTTAGTTTCCCAGAATCCCAGTTTCCTCATACATGTCTAATGTCTTGTCTTGGCTTTACGAGTGCTAAAGTGGTACTAAAGTCAAATAAATGAGGCAAAAACATTAAGAAAATAATGAGTAATTTTAGGGTAAAGTTTGCTCTTGTCGCCGCAGTGAGTATACTGTTATTTGGAGAGTAAAAGTGTATTTTTTTTTTAACAATGCTTTTTTAATTATTTTTTTTGAATTATTTACTATTTTATTTATAATATAATTCATGTAGTTTATAAATATGCAAAGTTCTATATTAAAAGACTTGAAGAATCGATGTACGAACTCGCACAATTTTTTTTTTTTTTTTTCACCTTCGTAGTACAAACCATTACAAACAAAGTGAAATGAAGGAAATAATTAGCAAGTTAAGATTGACTAGATAAATTCCAACTGTCTAAATGACTTATTGAATAACAAAAGGAAATAAAAAGAGCATTTTCTTGATTTTCTGTCTTGGTAATGTTACAAATTTTCAGCTACAAAAATTAATAATTAATCATCATAATCATAGAGTAGAAGATTCCAAAGAATAGAAGGATGTAAATCGAAAAAGGGAGTACACTAAATTAACATCTTTTGTAGATATTTTGGATGGACACTTAAAAATTTGATATTGGAAGAAGCGTTCTGGAGCTTTTCCAAAATTGATAGATTTCAGAACAATTACTTTGTTGAGAGAATTCTTAGAACAGTAGATACATAAATATATTTTATTTATTTTTGAACTTTTTGGACAGTTAAAAAGTCAACATAATGTAAACTATTAATTAAAAAGTATATAAAAGCACAGACTCTAAAAATCGTAGCAAGTTCTCCTTTGAATCAATATTGACCAATTCTCACCAAGTAATTACAAGCTATGTTGCTCGGATTCTTCAAATATGTTGTCGCATCAGTCGGATTCTCAAAAAATGCATTGTTTGGATCCAATTCTTACTCATCGACATTTGTAAAGAGTTCGAGCAACATAGATTACAAGTTAAAAATCCAAATGCTTTTATTCAGTTAATTTGATGTGGAATATATCATAAAAATAAGTGTAACATTTAGCATTACCAAGTAAATTGGAGTTCCGCATCAAATTTTTCGTTTGGAGACAAATTTATATGCCGTTTGTACCAAAAACAAAATAATTTCTAGGATATTATAACTTATACATATATACACACACATACTGACTGAATAAATATTTATAATATTCATATATTTTAATCTCTTATAGCAAAGGATCTACTTTATTATTTTCTGAAACTAGTTTATATATACGAACAATGTAAATTCAGTGTGATTTAACATATTGTAGCAGGGTGCTCTCCTTATTTTCAAACTTGATATGAGTAGTTACTTGTAGTTATATTTTATTGTCATTATCAGAAGCATGGGCGTCTCAACGTGGAGGCTAGTAAAACGACTAAAACCTTTACTTTAAGCCCCCAAAATTCTGAGGCTCAAAATATTCTTAATAGTGAATTTTATGATTTAATTTTCGCTCAGACAAAATTGAAGTTTGTAGAAAAAAGAAAACGTAAAAAAAATATAAAAAGATGATGAAAGAAAGGATGTCCACTTTTTACCAATAGAAATATTTTAGACCTTTGAATTAAACTACTCAAATCTTCATATTAGTAAATAAATTTTTGTACAATAAAATCCAAGTTAACATATTATAAACATATGGTTAACATCTTATTAGCTTGTTAATATTACTTTGCGAAGTTAAATGTCATAATACTACATTGCAAAACAGCTACAAAAAACACGTAGACACTAACTTTTTGCACTTATGCGTACACATATGTAAATAATATTTAAAAAATTTAAGGTCTTTTATTAAAATTTGGCTTTAGGCTAATAAATTCTATTTAATCGTTCTTATATAGAAGTTAAACTCCTATTTTCCAGATCCTAATCTCATCTTGAATGAATTGTTACCTGTAGTTATCTTTTAGGTGACACAATAATATAAAATAATTTTATTTTGTTAATATATAAACATCAGTAACTTTTTTATAATATCAAAGACACCTTGAGTGGCTATGATTCCACCACAATTGCACAAGGTATGATTCAATAAACATTAATCATGCAACTGTCAACCAGTTTGTGTTAGTCAAAAAAATTTTGAACCAACAACTGTGAATTAAGTAATAAATTTACAGTAAATAATTGAACAAATATTTGTTTATTGACTTGCCTAGTTGAAGACAAGAAACTAGCTAGCTCCAATCCTATTTACCGAGATATGTGAATCAAAAAGCATAGTAAAAAAGATTAAGATTACATATATCGATATTATAAAACTTTTTACACCATTCGCATAATTTAGCATGTTATAACAGGTTACTTACTATTTATCGAAGTTAATAATAATATTTTACCTTTTAAGTGACATAATAAGTATGTAGAAGTTATAATAAAGTTAAAATTTGTAAACAAATGAAAATTAAATTTATTAAGGCATCTTGTTCAAGAAGAGCTCCTTTTGTTTAGGGTATAAGCTCTCAACACAAGGAGATAGAGAAAATTAGTTTATGTAGGAAGAAAATGTTATGGGAGACATGGGAACAGTGCCCACGTTCTCCTCATATCTTACCCTTTTTCTCTTTATCTAATTTCTCCTTTTCTTTCTCTCTATATATATATGTTTTTTTTTTTTTTTTTTTTTTTGTATAGTAATCTATTTATATCAGGGCAGAGTTAGGGAGAAAACTACAACTTAGTAGTATTTAGTAACTTTGATTAAAATTTTATTTTTGTGTTAAAAAACTTTCACGTATAAATAATTTATTTAGAACCCAACAAGCTGTCTTTTTTAGAATTCAGAACTCATAAACTCAAAATAGTTTTTGACAGAACCCAAAAGTTTTGGTTAAAATCCTATATTTATGTTAAAGAAATTCACTTCATATGTATAAATAATTTATTAAAAACCGAACAAGTTATCTCTTTTTAGAATTTAGAATTCATAAACTCAAAATTTTGCTTGTGACTCTGATTATATATATATATTTTGCAAGTGAGCCTCTTGACAAAATGTCTTGTGTAGGTGCCCGAGGAATAATATATCCTTTCCTCTCTTGTGATTCTCCATAAATACACTAACATCCATACCCTAGTCCCTCTCTTTCTCCAATCAAGCCATTATCTCATTGCTTAGCTTCTTTAGTACTTTGTGCGTCTTGAGGGTAGTGTTTTTATGTGATCATGGTAAGTTTTTCGTCTATTTCATTCATCAATTCCACTTTCATCATGTTTCTTGTCACTCTTCATGTAATTGAGTTCCTTTGAAAAAAAGTTTTAAGTTTTACACAGTAACCTATTCTAGCATATTAGTTATCTTTCTATTTTTCTAAAAATAAGGTAACTTCAACCATACAAAGTAGTCATTAGACAATTCTATCCTGGCCAAGCAATCAAAGCTTGGGAGCTAGGTGAAAATAGTGAAAGAAAGAGAATAGGAAGCAGGACAGAGGAATTGTTTAGTGCTTATCAAGTTACAAATAATGTTTATCATTGAGATTTAGGTGTAATTAAGGAAGTGATCACCTGATTGTGCAAATATTATTTTTTATGTCATCACTGCAAACTTAAGCTCTTTCAAAAGCCCATTGAGCAAGAGCTTTGTACATTAGTTCCTAAATTGTCTTATTGTATGTTGATTTTTAGGGAATTCCGAAGCCAGCATGGTTGGAAGCTCTCTTCAGAGAGAAATTCTTTGCCCCGTGCTCAATTCACGAGAGTGCAAAGAAGAACGAGAAGAATATTTGTTGTTTGGATTGTTGCATAAGTATTTGCCCTCACTGTGTGATGGCTCATCGTTTCCACAGATTGATTCAAATTCGACGTTATGTCTACCATGATGTTGTTCGACTTGAAGACCTAGAGAAACTCATAGATTGCTCAAATGTTCAGGTAATTGATTGATTTAACAGTATTAAAGTATGTGATCAGTTCATCTGAAAGCATACTATCATCTATTTAATTGTCTTTAACGAGCAACACAGATATGAATCATTTTCTTTAAATAGGTTTGCTCCACATATTTCATGATGTTTGGATTTTTCTAATAATTTGGTTCATAATTCAACTAGGCCTACACAATAAACAGTGCTAAGGTGATTTTCATCAAGAAAAGACCTCAAAACAGGCAATTCAAAGGATCTGGAAACTATTGCACTTCTTGTGATAGAAGCCTTCAAGAACCTTTTATCCATTGCTCTCTAGGGTGCAAGGTAATTAATTTCTCTTTAACTTGTACATGTTTTACATATTTTTGATCCCCAACCATAATTCTTATTCCTCCTAAGTTAGAATAATTGGGTCCATGTAATACAAGCCTCAAAATGATCTATTTATTCAATCAAGAGAAAAAGTGTTTATTACTATCTCTAGAATATGAAGTAAAATAAATTTTCATGAAATTGGTTAAGAAAGAAGCATCATAGGAATTTAACCATTTAAATCTAATATAAGAAATAATATAAATTTTGTCTGGTGACGATAATTCTCCAGTAGTATGATGATAAATTTTGAATTTTATGATGAACAGGTGGATTTTGTACTAAAGCACTACCAAGACGTTTTTCCATTCCTAAGGAGATGCACAACTTTACAACTTAGCCCAGACTTCTTTATCCCTCAGGACATGGCCGACGATGAGACGGCCCACTCAACGATCGTGGACAGTGACGGGCCATGGGGCTCATCGATGTCCGGCTCGTCGGGATCGGAGAACAACATGATGAGTGTTTTCCCATGCACTGAGTTTGTGAGGAAGAAGAGAAGTGGATTATACGTGTGTGGAAGAACACTCAATAGCTATAAGAACATAACGGATGAGGACATCGCTACTAGCATGAGTAGAAGAAAAGGCATTCCTCATAGGTCTCCTTTGTGTTAGAATTAATTTAGTAGAATTATTCACATTTTACTTTGACCACTTTCAATTAGAATTTTTTAATATTCTTGGCTCACTGCTCATGACCACCCCTCTTTCACACACACAAACACACACAATTTTTGGGATTAATTAATTACTTGGTCGGGGTGTTTTGTCTTAATGGCATCACGTGACTCTAGGTTATTATGTGGTTTTTTATTTTGTACAACATGATTTCGAATTTCTACCATGACATAATAATAGTAAGAGTTTAGGAATTCGAATGGATTATTTTTTCTAGCTTGATTTGTTTACATGCAAGTTGTTGTACCCAGGGGACGGCTCAAAGGTTGTTGATCTAAAGCCAACTTTAGCGGGAGACATTATTTTTTCTGTTCAATATTTTTTAAAAGAAAGATTAACCTATAAAGTCAATTGTAGGTAAAAATTAGGCCTCATTCTCCCTTAACTAGAAGTCTTGGGTTCGAGCCTCAAAATAAAATAATCTTGCTAGAGAGTGCTTTCCTCTTTAATCGGCCTTGTGTGTCTCGAGATATAATTAATCGGGAAATTCAGTATAGGTACCGAACACCGGATGAAAAAAAATTGACCCCCAAATTTTTGGGGCCTAAAGCCCCCGCTTCAGTGGCTTAGCCCTGGTTGTACCAGTACCACTTGAAGTTGGCATCAAATAGTTTTTTGTTCCGTCAAGAAGAGAAAAAAATGGGGAAGGAATTAACAAAATATCTTTCTTTTTTCAAATGATAAAACTTTCAAGAAAATAATAGAGACTGCTCTAGTTCTGTCATCTCACATGATTTAATTACTGATTTTTGTTAGACAGTTAGTACTGATAATTGTTTAAGAATTTATTTTCAAACAACGAAACATATTAGTTAGACTAGTAAATTCACCCGCTTCGCGCAGTCGTGACACTTCTTTCAATACATGCAAACGAAAAATTGAAAGTAACAAATATATGCAAGATATGCATACGAATTTATTGAGAAAAATTAATATATAAGAGAAGTGATACAAATTAATGAAAAACAAATTCCAAATAGAAGCATCCCATATGTTTTTTGTAAGTATACAATGATAGAGTTCTCAAGAAATAGTCCTCTCAATTGGAAAAAACATGACTCATATAAAAATAACTTTTCATGTATGTGCATATAACAATTCATTCTATGCATATAGATTAAATTATGAATTTTTTTTTACTTATACATTTTATCGATACAAAAATAACTTTTCTGGTATATACATATAAATATTAATTCTATGATGCATACTCATTTTTTTTAAGTTAGCTCCAACACTTTTCATATAAGCAGTTTCACACAAAGACGACAACAACAACAACCCAGTGAAATCCCACAACGTGGGGTCTGGGAAGGGTAGAGTGTACGCAGACCTTACTCCTACCAAGGTAGGACGGTTGTAGTTTCACACAAAGAGTGGAACAAAAACAATCATATGCGTAAAAACATATTATTATTATTATTTTCATAAGCAAATGCTAGTTAGAAAACAATTCCTTATCTTTGAGTAGAAGAAATCTAATTGTTGCTAACTCAACATTTAAAATGCATGATTAATATTGTATTACTGTGCTGATTTGGATTCGGATTAGTCGGCCCTCAATGCGAATACGGGACATCGGGTGGGAAACAAAAGTTAAAATATTGGATTACTGGAATAGTGAAAGCAGTTTGCAAAACGCGAGTTTGTGCAGGTTTGTTTATTAACATAATTACTCATCTACTAACTCTACATAGTTATATCATCTTTTTTTCACTTCTCCTTCCCCACGGAGAAAGTCAAAAGAAGTGCATAATGACTTACCTTAAACCATAAAAATCAATTACTTGTACATGTATAGTTTTAAAACTAAATAAATTGGTTTCGAAAACCAACTTGGAGTGGCTCTAAATTACAAATATTATATTAGAACGAATAGGAACATCAAAGTGTCCTATTAATACAGTATTTCATATAGATCATATACGTCTGTGATGTGATGATCGCTATTTTGGAAGAACTCCAAATTCCTTATTGCATTTAAATTGGAAACTTTGTTTCTGCCATGATCGGTGTCGTCGCTTCCATTGTGACCCGATCTCTTCACAAAGTTGTTACCATCACCAGAGTTGGTTGACGTATCCGCGTTTGATGGATTCTGCAAAATTAAGAAGAACATACTAATGTAACAAGAAAAACTTGTTTGATTAAGTGGACAACAAATCAACTAAAAGGTAGAAACTTGAGTAGTTCAACAAAATTAAAATGAAGGAAAAAATAAATATGTTGAAGACGTAACGAAAATTTTACTGCTGGCTAGTGGGAGGAAGCGAGGAAAAGGAGAAAGATGTGGTAAAAAGGAGTTTTACTTGAAAAAGGAAAAGAGGAAGAGATATAATTAAGAGAGGGAGGTTAAAAATGGACAAATAAAGAGACGTGACCCTTGAATTTTCTTAAGATAAAAAAGAGGCAAAAAAGAGTAAAAAAGCAAAAAAATAAAAAAAATATAAATATGATTCCTATTTTTTTAGGATGCCACATCAGCATGCCTTTGTCCTGCATATATATATATATATATATATATATATATATATATATATGATGTGATGTGTTGCATTTAAACCTAACTATAAGCAACAATCATTTACTTAGATAATCACCAACGCTCACTTTATCATAATAAGATATGCCACTAGCATATTAAAGGAGTAATAATAATCAGTCGTTTTTCATTCAATGCCTAGCTAGCACAATTAGTAATGTTGGTATTGAGAGAGATTTAAGTTTTGAAGTTTGAAAAGCACTTAAAATATTGTAAAACTGTCATGTCTAAGGATGATCTTTGTCACCCTCTAGTGCTAATGCTTGAAAATTGGACCATGTACAATATATTTGTGTACTCTAGTAGCATTTCTTTGACTTTGACCCTAACAAACAGAAAATTATAAGAAAAGGAGGAAAAAGTAACCTGAAAAAAAGAAGTTAAAGAAATAAGACAAAGAGAATTAATGTTTAAAGTTTATGAAAGAACAAAGAAGAAAGGGAAAAGGTAAAAAAGAAAAAACATACGGAGGTTCGGGAATAGAGCTACGTTGTTTAATTTATCACATTAGTGTTTATTATTGACCAGTCAACTGACAGCCACTATTTCTACAGTCTAATCATCTAATCGAGTTAAAGTTTTATGCATAATAATTTTTTTATATAAAATAATGTCATCGTATAAGGTACTGTAGATACAATTCTATAGTTAATGATAATCACGTCCCAAAACAAGATAAGGCGTGATTAACACCCGACCCTAACTGATCTTCAAGCTAACTCTTAATCACAGATAACTAAATTGAATTGTCCAACTTAATCAAATAAGCCAACGCTTGAGAAATATTCTACCTACATGTGAGAACCTTTCGAAGAAAAAATGTGTCGCTAGTTCAGTTTGCCCTCAATGTTTGCAAGCGACGGAGACCGTGAAACATTGTCTGGTCGAATGTCACTGTGCAAAGCTATGTTGGATTCAATCAAATTTTGGTTGGAATGGTTTAATAGGAAATTTTGTGCAGTGGTTTGAAGAACAGAAAAAAAAGAATTTAAAAACAAAAATGGAGGAAGCAGTCATGATTTTGTGGAGCCTTTGGGAAGCCAGAAATAATATATGTTGGAACAACAAGCAAAGTGCGCCCTCTGCAATTTTGTACCGTGCAAAGAAGGAGCTGGAGGAATGCCAATTTGGTGGACGAGACGCTTACTGGTGGTGCAGTGAATTCTAAGAATACTAAGTGGGAACTGCCTCCACTTGACACAATCAAATGTAATACTGATGCCTCTTACGATATACATACAGGTTTGGTGGGAGTAGGCATGGTACTACGCGATCACTTGGGACAATTTATTGCTGGAAAAACTATATTCATTGGCCGTGTTGCTAGCCCCTTATTGGCTGAGATCATAGGAGTACGGGAGACTCTTACTTGGTTAAAGGAACGATTCGGTACAACGTTCGTCTGTTAAGAAATTAGCGAATCAGGTTGCTCATTGTCTTACTAGAGCATCTGCTTCTATGTCTGGTTCGATGGAGTGGAATACTATCCCTCTGTCTCTCATTACCGATGTACTCGCGTTTGACTTGAATAATACATGATGAAAAAACTGTTTCAAAAAAAAAAAAAAAAACCAACGCTACAAGAAAAAATATATTTGGTAACAAAATTATTTTTATTGTCATATATTGATTATTGTTGTAAAAAGTACTTTTGGCAATATTTTTTTTTTGTTGTTGTTGCATTGACTTTTCCCAACGGCTGTTATTGCAACAACGTGCAACAACTTTTTTTTTTATTGCCAAAAGTACTTTTTGCAACAATAATCAATACTATGACAACAAAATTAAATTCTTTGGCAACAAAAAAGTTCTTTGCCAACAATAAAACTAAATTGTTTCTAAATATTAAATTTTTTGTTGCCATTTCTATACTTTCTTGTAGTAACGTCATTTATAATAAACTCTAAATCATTCAAGTCTAATCACTAAGTACCAAGAACTGAGACTATAAATCCATAATAAGGCTAAATTATGAGTCTCTAAGATATATTGCATGCAAATGTTCCTCCGGCATTTCCCGAAAGAACTAATGCAAAGAAAATAAATACTACTGTGTCTGAGTCTCCACAGAGAAGAGAAGAGGGGAAAATGCTGAGCTGAAGGCGAATCTTAATCGGCATTGCTTGGAATGTAGTTAGCAATATCTGCATTCAAGGAAACTAAAACAAGACCTTGCGGGCTAAATACACAACAAGATACCTGACAAGTTTTATAGACTACCTCCTATAAAGGTAGGGCGAGACTTTCTTAATATCATAGTACAAGAGAAAGAAAGATGATAGGAAATCATATAGTTCATTTAAAGTCTGAAAACATGTAATATGATCACAGGAAATCATATAAATTTTATGCTACAGAGGTGATGTGCGACGCACAATCATCGGGCCAGGCTAAGCTAACCGGACTTTTTCAAGGTCTACATGGTTGCAGCTCCGATCTTGAGACATTCTATATATTTTGTCAGTTTTAAGTATTTTTTTAATCTATTCTATTGCTCCATTAAGTCCCATATCATATCGTACGTCCATAAACACATTCCAAGCACTGTGTTATCCTCAACTGATTCTTAACTAGCTACAATACATTACGACGTGTTACATTTTTTCCCCTTATGTCCAGGGGCGGATCCACACCATTGGGTGTGGGTTCGCCGGAACCCAACTTTTATCCGAACCTTGTATTTATAATGTGAAACCCTTCAAATATATAAGAAATTTGAGCTGAGAACCCACTAACAACATACACTGTCAGCTGAGAACCCATAAGCTTCAAATCCTGAATTCGCCTCTGCTTAAGTCACATTCCTCCTCGAATATCGAATTTGATCATTCTTGAGTTTCAAAAGATATACGTACGTACAAAAACGACTTCTCGTACAACGACGATTCGTTCCCACAATATACCACATCAAGATGCACTATATGTTCCATAGCTATGCCACATTAATTAAACACAAATATATTACGCATATACCTTCACACGTTATATCCGTTAACGCGTACAATTTCTTCTGTTTTAATCCCAATATTTAATTTCACTACTTTTTTGGAATAGGTATATTGTGGGATTCACAGATTTGATGCATGCAACGATGTCTATTTTGGTGTTTGTGGCGATTGCATTTTCGGATCATAGAGTGAGGCTTTGTACCTTTTCTTTAATGCTGGGAGTTATTTGCAGTGGACTTTTTCTTGTTTTTCCCAATACTTGTATGTCTGTGTAGGAGAATGAAACTAAGGGGACTAAATTGTACACACTCAAAGTATTTAGTAGTAAGTGTAAATATGAGTATATATAGTTGTAATTGTACCAGATGTAAATAATAATAAGAAAATATGATTCATGCCCAATTTCTCCTCTTTCTCTCTCTTGTATGAATGTATCTTGTTCATCTCTAATCTGGCCCTTTCCCAGTTAATTCTTTACAATTACTTATTGTTCCGCTGCTACAATTCGATAAACAACATGGTATCAGAGCCTTCACTGCAAGATCAGTGATAATTTGTTTCAATTTGTAACCTAGGGTTTTGAAATTGCAAGAAATTGAAGATACAAGAAATTGAGCAACACAATGACAAGAGAAGGTTTGGTGAACTCAACACCGCCCAATTCTGCAAACAATGTGAACTCAACACTGCCTAATGCTGCAAACAATGTCAACAATACGCAAAATAATCAAGGTACATGTCCACTCAATTTACAAATCTAGGGTTAGATATTGATTATAATCACCCTCTGTATTTGTCACCTGCTGATCAAAGTGGAATTCAAATTATATCGTTTCAATTAACTGGAATCGAAAACTATTCAATTTGGTACAGATCGATGCGTATTGCACTACTAGGAAGAAATAAACTAGGGTTAGTAGACGATTCATGTAGTAAGGATAAGTTTGATGAATCCATGTGGCAAAGATGGGAACGTGTGAATGCTATTGTTCTATCCTGGATACTAGGATTTGTAGAGAAAGCTATGCTAGGAGGAATTATGTATGCAACTTGTGCACAATCTGTTCGGGATGATCTGTATGAGAGATTTCACAAAATAGATGGATCTAGAACCTTCAATGTGTATAAGGAAATAACTACTAGTACACAAGGTACAACCTCTGTAAGTGCATATTTCTCTAGCTTAAAGGATTTATGGGAAGAATTTGAAGCATTAATTCCCATTCCAAGTTGTAACTGTGAGAAGACTAAGGAGTTTGTGATGCATTTACAAAAATTGAAGCTATATCAATTTTTAATGGGTCTAAATGAGAGTTACAATCAAACTAGAAGCCAGATTCTGTTAATGTGTCCAATGCCTACAATAAATCAAGCATATGCTATGGTGTCTAGTGATGAGGGGCAAAAGTCAATTGCTGCAGCATCAATATACATGGGAAATAATCCTGGTAATGTGAGTAATGTGGAATTAGCAATGTACTCGAGGCATCAAGGTGCTGGAAATCAGAAGTTCAAGAGAAGCTTCAATCAGTCTCAACAGTCTCAACAACAAGGACAACTAGGGTTATACTGTGAAATATACAAAATGAAGAATCATTCAACTGAGAAGTGCTATAAAGTGGTTGGCTATCCTCAGGACTATAGACTTAAGAAAAAAGTGTATAGTCAAGGGTCTGAGAATAACTATAGACAACAACAAGGATCCAACAATTATCAGAACAATCACACTGGAATGTCAGTCGCTTGCAATGCAATTGCTGAAGGTGAAGGACAGTCTAACATGAAAAATTCTGGACAAGTGCAAAAGAGTAATATGTACTCTCAACCTACAAATAGCACAGAGGCAATTCAAAGTCAGGGAATGCAGATGGGACCTTATCTATATGGTTTCTCCAAAGGACAATATGAGCAAATTGTCAACATTTTGAAAGGTAAAGGGGCAGAGAATGATACTGCTCTCAGCTGTGGCTGCAGGGATTCAACATTTCCTGTTTAATTTAAATAAGAGTGATTCTGCATTATTAGTGTCTAATAATCTAAAACAGTGGATTATAGATACAGGGGCTACCAATCACATGGTAGCTGATAAGACCTTACTCAATGGTAATTCAATTATTCAAGTTAAAACACCTAAAATGGTACATTTGCCTAATGGTGAAGTTGCTACTGTAACACATACTGGATCTAGTACAATTTCAAAAAGAAGTACCCTCACAAATATGTTTCACATTCCCCAGTTTCAATATAATCTCATGTCTGTTTCTCAAATAACCAGAGAATTAAATTGTTTTGTTTCCTTCTTTCCTAATTTCTGTATGTTTCAGGATCTTTACACTGGGATGGTGAAGGAGATTGGTAGGCTTGAAAATGGGCTATACGTTCTTATCAATGAATCTCACAAGCAGAAAAGGATAGTAGCCTTTACAGCAAATTCTAAATCTCTAACTGGTAACAGTAAACAGTTTACTAATACTGAAATAACACTGTGGCACAAAAGGCTTGGTCACATATTTGCTAGTTCATTGAATAAGCTGCTACATGTAAGCATAGAGTCAATTACTAAACTGCTTGGCAGTTGTATTGTTTGTCCTTGTGCAAAACAATGTAGACAAAAATTTCCTTCAAGTTCTATCACAACTAATGCTGTGTTTGATATGTTACATATGGATGTATGGGGGCCATACAAAGTGGCCACTCATGATGGAAACAAGTTTTTCTTAACTATAGTAGATGATTTCTCTAGGATGACTTGGGTGTTTTTATTAAAATTGAAGTCTGATATATGTGTAGTTATAAGATATTTCCTTAGATATGTTCAGACTCAGTTTAACACCACTGTTAAGTGTGTTAGAACAGATAATGGAACAGAGTTCCTTAATCATGTATGTAATGAGCTGTTTAAAAGCTTAGGTATTATTCATCAAACCAGTTGTGTCTATACTCCTCAACAAAATGGAGCTGCTGAAAGAAAGCATAGACATATACTGGAAGCAACAAGGGCCATAAGGTTCCAAGGGAAAATTCCCATAAAATTTTGGGGACTATGTGTACAAACAACAATCTACCTTATAAACAGAATGCCAAGTGCAGTTATTAAAAATAAATCTCCTTATGAGATACTTTATAATAAAATGCCAAAATTAGAACATCTGATAGTAATAGGATGTCTAAGCTTTGCCAAAAGACTACAAGAAACTGATAAAATGTTTTCTAGGTCTAGAATATCAGTGATGATGGGATACTCTGCTATACAAAAAGGCTATGTTTTGTATGATATGGAAGACAGAAACCCCTTTGTAAGCAGGGATGTGTTATTCAGAGAGGATGTCTTTCCCTTTGAAACTGGAATTCCTACAACTCATCCTACAACAACAGGTAGAGTACCTACCAGTATACAAACTGAGTGGTATCTGGGAGATCATACAGGGACTGAGTATAATAACCAAAGTACTAACTTAAGACAGTTAGGTCAAAATAATTCAACAAGGATCAGGGAAAATGTGATGGATATGTCTCTAAATGACGTCTCCAGTCCTGATGATATGGAGAACTCATTAGCTAAAAGTCCATTAACTAACCAACATAATCCTCAACCTCCACCTCTAGTTACATAGATTCAGTTGCAGAACAACCTGTGAGACAATCTAGTAGACCTAAGAAAACACCAACTTGGATGAAAGATTCTGTATCACTGAATATTACTAAAGATGTAGCTTATCCTATAACAAACAACATGTCATATCAAGGACTATCTTATAGGTACAAACAGTACATAGCTGCTATGTCTAGTGTTACTGAACCTAGAACATATGCAGAAGCAATAAAAGACCCAAGATGGGTCAAAGCAATGCAGACAGAAATAGAGGCTTTAGAAGGTAATCAGACATGGGCAACAGTCCCTCTTCCTCAAGGTAAACAACCTATTGGTTGTAAATGGATATATAAAATTAAGTACTTGGCTAATGGTGAAATAGAAAGATTTAAAGCTAGATTAGTAGCCAAAGGATATAGCCAAAAGGAAAGAATTGATTACCAAGAAACTTTTTCCCCTGTAGTCAAAATGAAAACAGTTAGGACTGTACTGTCCCTAGTAGCTATAAATCAGTGGCATGTACACCAAATGGATGTATACAATGCCTTCTTACAAGGTGACTGTATGATGAAATTTACATGGAATTACCCCAAGGTTTCAAGACTCAGGGGGAGAACATGGTATGTAGACTCTTGAAATCTTTGTATGGACTTAAACAAGCTCCAAGACAATGGAATGCTAAACTAACAGAAGCATTAATAAAAGCACAGTTTAAACAAAGTCACTATGATCACTCCTTGTTCATAAAACAAACCGAAAGGGGAATTACTATAATCCTTGTATATGTAGATGATATGCTAGTTACAGGAAGTAGTTTACAGTTAATTAAAGAAGCAAAAGAAATGTTACAGGAAGCATTCAAGATAAAAGATCTAGGGGAACTTAAATACTTTCTTGGTATTGAGTTTGCTAGAACTGATAAAGGAATTTTAATGCATCAAAGGAAATATGTGATGGAGTTAATAGCTGAAACTGGATTATCAGCAGCTAAGCCTGCAATCACTCCTATAGATACTGAGTATGATGAGCATGAAAGACTAGCTGATAAAACTTGTTCAAAGAAAGTTGGAAAGAATACAGTAACTGATAGATTAGCTGATCAAGGAAAATATCAAAGAGTTATAGGGAAATTATTATACCTTACAATGACTAGGCCAGATATAGCATACAGTGCACAAACTTTAAGTCAATTTTTACAATAACCTAAACAGTCTCACATGGAATCTGCTATTAGAATAATCAAGTATTTAAAGAATCAGCCTGGGCAAGGTATTCTATTATCTAGCAAGAACAGTCCTATATTGACTGCTTACTGTGATGCTGATTGAGCATCCTTTCCTATATCCAGAAGATCTGTCACTGGATATCTTGTCAAACTAGGAGATTCTTTGATCACTTGGAAATCAAAGAAACAAACAACTGTATCTAGAAGCTCTGCAGAGTCAGAGTATAAGAGTTTAGCTTCTACCATCTCTGAACTTATATGGCTAATTAGTCTACTTAAAGAATTTGGAGTAAAAAATCAAGAGTCAGTAAAAATCTTTTGTGATAACAAAGCTGCATTACAAATAGCAGCCAACCCAGTATATCATGAAAGGACAAAGCACATAAAAATAGAGTGTCACTTTATAAGGGGAAAAATTGTTCAAGGCTTGGTATCCACTGAATACATTTCTATTCTTGAACAGCCAGCTGATATCCTAACTAAAGGATTAACCAAGAAGCAACATGAATATCTAATGACCAAACTAGGTATGTTGAACATTTTTCAAGTACTCCCTACCTAGTTTGAGGGGGAGTGTAGGAGAATGAAACTAAGGGGACTAAACTGTACACACTCAAAGTATTTAGTAGTAAGTGTAAATATGAGTATATATAGTTGTAATTGTAGGAGGAGTTTCACTTTTGGATTTTGCAAGAGCTTTTGGGTTGGTGATAGCCAGTTCGAGTTTCCCAAAGAAGAAGGAGCACTTGATAACCTTCCGTAGTTCGGTGGCTAAAACTCAGATAGATTTTTTACTCCTTAGGAAGGATGATAAAGGTATGTGCAAAGACTGTAAGGTCATTCCGAACGATAACCTTACAACCCGTCATAAGCTCTTAGTGATGGATTTAGGGATCAAGATGACGAGAAAAAAGAGGGTCGGGGATGACCGACCTAGGATCAGATGGGGGAGTTTGACCACGACTAATGCCTTGGAGATGGGAGAGAAATTGAAGGACATGGGGGCTTGGGATAGTAGTGAGGATGCGACCAGTATGTGGGATAGGACGGCTAGTTGCATTAGGGTTGTAGCAAGGGAAGTGTTGGGGGTCTCGTCAGGTAGCCGTGGTCGGCATCGAGGGGACTGGTAGTGGAATGGAGAAGTGCAAGGGAAGGTGGAAGCAAAGAAGGTGGCGTATGCGAAGTTGATAGAAAGCAAGGATGAGGTGGAGAAGTGGACGAATAGGGAACTTTATAAGATAGCGAGGAAGGAGGCTAAGTTGGCGGTTTCGACGGCAAAAACGGCAGCTTTTGAACGTCTTTATGCTGGACTAGAAGAGAAAGGCGGGGATCAGAAATTGTTCAGGCTAGCCAAAGCGAGGGAGAGAAGGACACGTGATTCTGATCAGGTGAAGTGCATCAAGGACGAGCATGGAAAAGTATTGGTAGAAGAGACTCTCATTAAACGGAGATGGCAGTCATACTTCCACAAACTCTTGAATGAAGGAGGGGACAGAGACATTGTGTTGGGAGATTTGGAACATACAGGAAGACGTCACGATTTTGGGTATTGCCGGAGTATTAAGTTTGAGGAGGTTAAGAGTGCTGTTCGTAGGATGCGCAGGGGAAGGGCGACCGGACCGGACGAGATTCCAGGTGAATTTTGGAAGAGCGCGAGCTCGGTAGGTTTGGAGTGGCTAACTAGGTTGTTTAATGTCATCTTTAAGACGGCAAGGATGCCCGAAGAATAGAGGTCGAGCGTAATGATCCCTCTGTACAAGAACAAGGGGGATATCCAGAGTTGCAACAACTATAGAGGTATCAAGCTGCTAAGCCATACCATGAAAGTGTGGGAAAGGGTGGTGGAGATGAGGGTGAGGAGAGGCGTGTCTATTTCAGAGAACCAGTTCGGATTCATGCCGGGACGCTCAACTACAGAAGCCATCCATCTTGTGAGGAGACTGGTGGAGCAGTATAGGGAGAGGAAGAGGGATTTACACATGGTATTGATCGACCTAGAAAAGGCTTACGACAAAGTTCCAAGAGAGATCCTATGGAGATGTTTGGAGGCTAAAGGTGTACCTGTGGCGTACATTAGAGTGATCAAGGACATGTATGAGGGAGCCAAAACCAGGGTAAGGACAGTAGGAGGGGACTCAGAGCACTTCCCAGTTGTGATGGGGTTGCATCAAGGATCAACTCTTAGTCCGTTTTTATTTTCCTTGGTGATGGATGGATTGACGCGACAAATTCAAGGTGAGGTGCCATGGTGTATGCTTTTCGCGGATGACATAGTCCTGATCGACGAGACTCGTAGTGGAGTTAACGCTAAGCTGGAGGGTTGGAGACATACCTTGGAGTCTAAAGGGTTTAAGCTGAGTAGGACCAAGACAGAGTACTTGGAGTGCAAGTTCAGTGAAGCACCTCAGGAGGTTGGCGTGGAAGTTAGGCTTGGTACCCAGACCATCCAGAAGAAAAGTAGTTTCAAGTATCTTGGGTCTATCATGCAAGGCAGCGGGGAGATTGACGAGGATGTCACACATCGTATTAGGGCAGGGTGGATGAAATGGAGGCTCGCTTCCGGAGTGCTATGTGACAAGAAAGTGCCATCACAACTTAAGGGCAAGTTCTACAAAGTGGTGGTTAGACCGACTATGTTGTATGGGGCGGAGTGTTGGCCAGTTAAGAACTCTCACGTTCAAAAGATGAAAGTTGCCGAGATGAGAATGTTGAGATGGATGTGTGGGCACACCAGGAGTGACAGGATTAGGAATAAGGCTATTCGGGATAAGGTGGGAGTGTCCTCGGTGGAAGACAAGATGCGGGAAGCGAGACTGAGATGGTTTGGGCATGTGAAGAGGAGAGACACGGATGCCCCAGTGCGGAGGTGTGAGAGGTTAGCCATGGATGGTTTCAGAAGAGGTAGGGGTAGGCCGAAGAAATATTGGGGAGAGGTGATTAGACAGGACATGTCGCAGTTACTGCTTAGCGAGGACATGACCTTAGATAGGAGGGTGTGGAGGACCCACATTAGGGTAGAAGGCTAGTAGATAATCTCGTTATCCTTCCTTATTAGTAGGCGCATTATCGCAGTATAATTTCTTGTGCTCTGATTTCTGCTATTATCTGTTATTTCCTGTATTTTGATTATTCTATCTTATCTGTGTCGCTTTCGTTATTTGCATTTACATATCGCTTTGAATTTCTTAGTCTTATCTGACCTCGTTTTATGTTTTTTATGCTTTTTATTGAGCCGAGGGTCTTTCGGAAACAGCCATCCTACCTTGGTAGGAGTAAGGTCTGCGTACACTCTACCCTCTCCAGACCCCACGGTGTGGGATTCCACTGGGTTTGTTGTTGTGGTTGTTGTTGTATAGTTGTAATTGTACCAGATGTAAATAATAATAATAAGAAAATATGATTCATGCCCAATTTCTCCTCTTTCTCTCTCTTGTATGAATGTATCTTGTTCATATCTAATCTGGCCCTTTCCCAGTTAATTCTTTACAATTACTTATTGTTCCGCTGCTACAATTCGATAAACAACAGTCTGCTTAGCAATTAGGAGTTCATTTTCGAAGAATTAATTTAAATAGCCGTTTATCTAATTCTGCTTAAAGTAAAAATAATCAGTGGATGTGTGTGTATATATATCTAGGCAGTGGCAGAAGTCTCGAGTTTGTCACCATCTAGGCACTACGACACGAGTGCAAATTTGATTTTATCATATTTTGTTGTATTATTCAGGGTCACTAGGCTAACAATATAAATTTGGGAAATACTTGAGATATATAAAGGAACAGGAGGTTATAATTTGGGATCTTCTCTTTGACAATAATTTTTTTGTTTTTGCCTCCAAGACGTAGGCTTGACCGAATTATTTCTTCTTTTATGTTTGGTCTGTCATCTGTGTGTTATTGAGTGTTAATTAATTGCGATCTTCCACAATGAGAGCTATAGGACTAATAATCGTTTTGCACAATTGCAATGCTTTTTTTGTGGATTCAAATCGATCTACCCCTTTTCACAACATTGTTGGTTTGATTTGTGGCATTGATTCGGGTCATTTGCACTTTAGTCCCTGTTTTGTGCTGGTCTTTATTTTGCCTTCAAAATGGGTTGGTCTTTAATTTTTGTCCTTCAAAATCAAAGCATAAGTTACACATTATAATAATATGGCTTAATACATGTGCGGCCCCCTAATTTGCTCCTTTTTTCTATTTTGGCACCTCAACCAAGTGTTGTCCCTATTGAATTCTTGAACTCGTCCTCAAGTGTGCCTATCAAATCCCCTAAATCTGTTTTTTATTAGAAGCAGAAATTAAATTGGGGAAAAGAAGGTGGAGCAAATTTTAAACATATGGTAAGCTATTCGTTAGGTCATGGATGTGTCGGTTTCTGCTGGTTTTGCTCTTCCACTGCCAGCTTAATTAAAAGCTACACCTTTTTCCCTCTCAATTGTTGCTAATCTTAGCTAAAAGATGGCATAATTAAATTAGAATATATATTAGCATGTTGCTACATTGAAGATGGAATACTATGTAAGTCGGATTGTGTTTGATAGACACATTTGAGGACGAGTTCAGGGGTTGAATAGGAACAACACTTAGTTGAGGTGTCAAAATGGGGAAAAAAAAAAGACAAGTTTATGGTGTCGCGCGCATATGCATTAAGTCTAATAATATCCCCAACTAATGCCCGCATCCTAAAGAGCTTATGCTTATAGGCATAACTTCGATTTTGAAGGACAAAAATTAAAGATCAGCCCATTTGAAAGGCAAAAATTAAGGACCAGTCCATTTGAAGGACAAACCATAATTCGCACGATTTCCCTAATTTGGGGATGGTCTTTAATTTTTGCCCTTCGCCTAATATCCCGAGGTTTTGGGTTCGAACCCCGGCTTAGTAACAAAAAAAAAAGAATTTCACAAGGCAGAGTTTCGTAGCAAAATTAGGCCTATTCGGGCAAAAGTTAGGCCTTAAGGCAGAGGTTTGCCTTAAAGCAAACTTTTGCCCAAAAGTAGGCCTTAAGACAAACCTCTGCCTTAAGGCCTAACTTTTTTCATAATAGGCCTAAGTTTGGACAAATGTTAGACCTTAAGGCAGAAGTTTCGCGAAAATCTGACCTTGCAATTTTTTTTTTTTAACTGAGTGGGGTTCGAACCCAAAACCTCGTAATATTTTTGGACATTTTTTTAAGCGAAGGCAAAAATTAAAGACTAACAATTGGAGGGACCAAAATTAAAGACCAACACAAGACCAGTGCGTTTGAAGGCCAATCCGCACCAAAAAAAAATAAAAAAATGGTGCAATTACTTGATTCACGTATCGTTGTCAGTGGACCTTGTAATGGGCCATATTCTAAAGAATGTCCAGCATAAGCAATGGCAAGGCATTTGCACTTTTGAACCAATTTTGTGTTGGTCTTTAATTTTTGTCCCTCATGACAAACAACTTTTTCACGAGGCATAAGTTTATATTTTGATATTTTCGCATCATAATATCTCATAAGTTGTGCTCTGCTAGGCATAAATTCAATTTTGAAGGACAAAACAAAAGACCAGCCCATTTGAAGGGAAAATCGTGCAATTTCTTCATGGTAAGTTCTCATAGATAAGTAGCCTATTTACTCGTGTGACGTGATTTGACGTAAACATTATAGAGGTTAGCCACTTTTCGACCAATTTTTGGAAAAAAAAGAATGTATTTGAGAACTCGTCAAAAAGTATTTACTTTTAATGCAGAAATGCAACGACAACAATATGGATTTCTTACTTGAAAGAATGAAACAATTCCGGATAATATCTTAGATTGTGAAGTCCATGACACTATCATAGATTTTGAACTTAAAAAGATGAAATTCCATCACTGTGTCATGGATTATTCATTTTTTCCTTCATAATATCTCCAAAATAGCTGTCATGTCGTAACTTGTAACATCAAATGGAATTTAATTATTAGTCATGAAGCTGGAGATGCATATAATAGAGGATAAACCTCAAAATAAAATATTGTTCCATGAATGAATTGGCCTGCACGTTAAATAAATTACCTGTATAAATAATTCTCTGGGTACAATATAACCCAATGCAAACTTGTGCATTTCTGTGCATCTTAGTTAAGTATATAATTTGCCATATATACTATTTATTTTGGGTATTAAAGAGTACCTTTCTTCTTTCAATTTTTCACAAAAAAAAAAAAAAGAAAAAAAAAAAGAAGCAACATCAGTGTTAACGACTTACAATCTTAAACTCTTATGTCTTATAAAGTACGATTGAATTTTAAGGCACTTTTATCACTAACCTTATCAATTGCCATAATTAAACTTTAGAAAAGAGACAAATAAAGCAATTCCACATCAAATTCTCAACCTGTTTGTCATACCAAGTATCATCGTAATAAAGACATCTTCTTAACTAACACGATACTTCAAGGTTAATCGTATTAGACAGGTAGTGGCTTGTGAACTAATGATAAATTAATTAAAGTCCCTATCACTAGTCAAAATCAATCCATTTCGATCAACTAATTAAACTCCAACTTAATTACCTTATCTTACTCTACAAGGACTAGTAAATATTTATTGGGAGATAGAAATTTAAAGGGATAATGGTGGGTATTTTCTTTGTCACTCGATTTTGGTAAATTTTAATTTTGATCCTTATGATATTTGAGTAAGCGAATTTTAACCTTTAATAATTGAAACGTGTATTTTTAGTCCCTTCATGTAAGAAGCATTTTATATTTGAACTATTGTAAGAACTATACGTAGAAAAAAAAGAGTAACAATATATGTTTAGCATAACACATGTGTAATTAAGTGGTGGAATGATTAGTAAATAGTAGCTATGATAAATTTGTGATTATTCACAAACAAAAGGATAAAGAAAATGTACATTTCAATTAATTAAAGGTTGAATATTGTGCTTAGTCAGATATCACAAGGACCAAGATAAGAATTTACCGATAATTGACCAATATGCTGTTTGCCCAATTTATTTTCGAAAATACTTTCTAAAACTAAAGCAATACCACAAATTGAGAATTTCTGAAATTTACAGCACAATTTAAGATCGTATTGAATGAGCATAACCACTCCACTACAATAAGTCAAAGACTCGATGAGCAATACATTTATATATTTCAAAAAATTTGAATGCTTCAAAAAATTTAAAAATAAAATTGTCAATGCTCAAAGGACCACAACGATTGCGTCTTAATTATTTGGTTCGAACTTTTCAAACTTTTAAGCATTTTCTAAGAAGCATCCCATACTTCATGAAAGTCCCCACATTTCAAAACTTTAATCTTCTTAAATCAGTGTCGAGATTATATTACTATATTCCTTCCATCATCAAATGTTGTTTTAAATTTTGATACATTTATTAAAAATAAATTAATCATAGCGGTTGTTTAGTTAATTACTTTTTATCTTCTCTCAGAACGAGTAATGACAATTTAACTATAGATTTTCTTAGAAAATTGTATAGATCATTTATTAATTGGAGCAGAATAATACATGTTTTTTTTTTTTTTTTGGTAATTATACATGTCATTATAGTTGTATGTAGGGGAAAAAAATTATTCCTTCTTGATTTTCAAAGCGACATTTATTTGATTTTGTAGTTCATTACACATGTTGTTTTAGTTGTATTACTCTGTCATAGGATATCAGTAAAAAAAATAACACATGAGATCTGCAAATAAAACACAAAAGATATTTCTTGAATAATTTCTTTCCATTCAAAATGAAAGTAGATATAATAGATAATTTTCTTCCTATTATTTGTTTGGTGAAAGCAACAATTAAAATGGACCGAAGAAAATATTCCTTCTGTCTTAATTTATGTGATGCATTATTCTTTTAGTCTGTTCACAAATTTCAAAAAAAATTATTTGTTCTTCCATAAATTTTGTGCTTAGTCAAAATGTATCACATAAAGTAAGGAATAAAAATCTGAAAAACAATTATAATTGTGCTACTAATGTAATTTGCCAAACTAAAAGGAGTTCTACATAAGCCTCAGCTTCAAGAACCATTGAACGGGTTGCTTGACATACAAGAGAAAACCACCACCCTTTTCATTTTCATATACTGAAACCCACAAAAAAAAAAAAAAAAGAACCTTAATAGCTTGTCTTCGTAATCACAGAAATGGATCACAAAATTCCAATTATCTTTTTAAATTTAACCTTTGTTTTCAGTCAAATAATATATACTCATATTAGATAAAACGAAGGAACTGAGGAAGTGCTGAAGTGTGTCACTGTCTCATCTCAATAGTCCTCACGTGAGAGCCTAATCCACTTTCATGGGCCAAACATGTGAAAATCTTTTTGATAATGAATGACAGTGAGATTCGAAATTAAGACCTATGCCTTCAACCATGTTAAAGTGTGTGATCGTCTTATTTAAAAAAGTTAAGCTATTATAGAGAACTCATTTTTATTTACTTAAGTATATCTTCTCGACGGGAAGTAATCAAATCTTGAAAAATAAGTGGTCATAATTGTAATAATAAACACAACAAAGGCTACTAATGTAATTAACCAAACCAAAATCAACTCTATATAAGCATCACCCTAGAATTCTTAAAACTTGGTTTGCTTGACAAACACGAGCAAACCACCTCCTTTTCCCTCTTCATCTTCATTTTCACATTCTTAAACCCCACGCCGAAAAAAAAAAACCTTTGAGATTTTATTTTTATTTTCCTTATACAGTAGTCTCCATGGCTTCATCAAAATCTCAATCACCAGAAAAGTTTTGCTATTGTTCTCCCACTAATCATCCAGGTTCTTTCAGATGCAAGCTTCACAAAAATGGTCAAAAATCATCAAGAAGATCATCATCAAGTTATTGGGAATTGGCTAAGATTGCAAAGGCTAATTCTTTAAAAGCTTTTCTTCTCCAAATAATCAAGCCTTCAAGTCATGATCTTCAAAGGAGAAGGAATTTTCAGCCAAAACCATCCAGGTTTTTTTGGATAAATAATATTAATCAAGAACATGGGTTGACTGTTTCTTGAATTTCCTTTTTAATTATTTGTTATTATTAGTGATGGAAAAACTCTACATGTCTTCTACATAAATTTTAATTGTGGTTGGCTTTTTGGAACAGTGCACATGGACATTGTCACTGATATGTAAATATGAGGATCTTTTTAATTTTTTAGAAAGTGTTTTCAGGTACTATAGTCAAACTTCTTTATAATGACGTTGTCTGTCTGGAATTTTTTTTATTGGTATAGTGAAATATTGTTATACATAACATATAATATTACATAACATGAAAAGTTGATTCCAAGAGAATTTAGTTGTTATGCTGAAGTAATATTATAAAGAATATGATTTTTATAGAGATCGAGATATCTGACGTACTGATTTTATGTTTGATAGGAAAAGGAAATTAAAAGAAAGTTCGGATCTATATTATTTTGGGGGTAGAGTTTGCTCCTTAATTATGAGAATTATGATGAAAGTTGTCATGGTGGGGTTGGTCCGGAGCCAAAATGGCATATTTTTACAGCAATTAGACCAAAATAGGCTGTCTTTTTTTTTTTATACCCAAATGGGTATTTCGTTGATCATTCAACGAAATACCCCAGTTACTGTTCATAGCAGCAACTCTTTTTTTTTTTTTTTTTTTTTTTTTTTTTTTTTGCTATTTCGTGGATTGTTCCACGAAATAGCTTTTTTTTTTTAATTTTTTTTTGCATTTCGTGGAACAATCCACGAAATAGCTTTTTTTTTTTTTTTTTTTTTTAATTTCGTGAAAAAAATGATTTGTTTTTTACATATCATGACACAATCCACGAAATAGATGTTTTTTTATTTTATTTCGTGAATAAAAAAAGAAATAGGAAATTATAATTTTTTTTTTGTTTTTGCATTTCGTGTATTAAAAAACGAAATAGGATAAATTTGTTTCTAATTTCGTTCGTATAAAAAGGAAATTGGAAAATATATATATATATATATTTATATTATTTCGTGTATTAATGAAGGAAATTGATTTGTTTTTTTATTTTTTTTGCATTTCGTAATCTAATGAACGAAATAGGTTTTTTTTTTTTTTTTTTGTATTTAGTGAATAAAAAAACGAAATAGGAAATTATATACATATATATATATATATATATTTTGCATTTCGTGTATTAAAAAACGAAATAGGAAAATAAAAAATAGGAATATATATATATATATATATATATATATATATATATATATATATATATATATATATATATATTTCATTCATGTACCAATGAAATAGGATGAATATATATATATTTTTGTGTTTCATTTATAAAAACATTTATATATTCACGAAATAAAAAAAAATCTTATTTCGTTTTTTAATAAACGAAAAAAAAAATAGTTGTAAAGTCAAGACATAACTTTATTTTAAATATAAATATAATTCTAAAAAATATAGGGAGAAAAACTAGTTGTAAAGTCGTCAAACTTTAGATGGTCATAACTTTGCGCTCGGACGTCCGATTTACGCGATTTTTTTTTTGATTTTGGGTATTTTTCCGAGATCTATGCACACAAACTGCCATAAGGCGGTTTGGCCGAGCCGATTTTTAAAAAAACGCCTTTTATCACATTCAATTTCAATTTTTCCCCAAATTGGCATGAAATTTTCAGTTTTATTTACTTATAAGATGATGATACGCAATAGATTTCAACGTAAAAATCCAGGGATAATGTATCTGTGAATGTCAATTTCACTTCTGCGGTTTCAATTTTTGAAAATAAAGCTGACTAATTTTCTCGATATATAAAGTTGACTAAAATAACCTTACAGTTAAACACTAAGTTTTTTGAAAAAAATATTTTAAAAAAATTAAAAAATGGCTTTTAACCAATTTGGAATATATATATATATATATATATATATATATATAAGATCAATTTCAAAAATATATAAAAAAAACTGTTTTTTTTTATATTTCGTGGATTGTTCCACGAAATGCAAAATAAAAAAAAAACAGTTTTAAATTAAAAAATAAAACAGTTTCGTTAATATAAATAAAACTGTTTTTTTTTTTTTTTTGCATTTCGTGGAACAATCCACGAAATATTTCATTGGTACATGAATGAAATATATATATATATTCCTAAACGAAATAAAAATAAAATTATTTTCCTATTTCGTTTTTTAATACACGAAATGCAATATATATATATGTATATAATTTCCTATTTCGTTTTTTTATTCACTAAATACAAAAAAAAAAAAAACCTATTTCGTTCATTAGATTACGAAATGCAAAAAAAATAAAAAAACAAATCAATTTCCTTCATTAATACACGAAATAATATATATATATATATATATATATATATATATATATATATATATATATATTCCAATTTCCTTTTTATACGAACGAAATTAGAAAAAAATTTATCCTATTTCGTTTTTTAATACACGAAATGCAAAAAAAAAAAAAAAAAAAAAAAAAGCTATTTCGTGGATTGTTCCACGAAATGCAAAAAAAAATTAAAAAAAAAAGCTATTTCGTGGAACAATCCACGAAATAGCAAAAAAAAAAAAAAAAAAAAAAAAAAAGAGTTGCTGCTATGAACAGTAACTGGGGTATTTCGTTGAATGATCAACGAAATACCCATTTGGGTATAAAAAAAAAAAGACAGCCTATTTTGGTCTAATTGCTGTAAAAATATGCCATTTTGGCTCCGGACTCGGTTGGTTTGTGTGTGTGTGTGTTTTTTTTTTTTTTTTTTGGTTCTTTCTCCCTTTCTATTCTCCCAACTCTCCTCTTCCACGTTCTTGTCGATTAAATTAAATGTAAGAATATTGACTTAAATAGTCATTCATCTAACAAAAAAGCTGACAAATATGTGAAACGCACATACATATACAGTGGCTAGCAAACATAACAATTTTTGGCTGAGCGGCCAAATAAGTAATTTTCCCTTAATTAAATGTATGGTGAGCCTTATTTTTTATTTTTTATTTTTTTTTGTAGTCTAATCTAGATTTAGTATTGCAAGAATGTAGAAAAGAAGAAATAGGATTAGTGTGAACTTCCATGGCCTTCAATAGACATTGAGTTCCTCATATCACTTTACAGCTGGGCTTACTAATGTGAGAATATTCATTTTAGATTAATGTTTGCAATTCCATCTAATTATATTATATTGAATATTCTCTTTTGAAGAATGTTTGAATTTACTTGCCGCTGTACACAGAATTTTTCTTATAATTTCAGACTTTTGGAATAAGCATATTATTATTTCATAAATCGTCACTCAACTTTTATTTTATTACTTTAATATCAATTAACTAATAAAACATTTACTCAACTTCACTTAAGTATTATAAAAAACACTAAATTATTTTTATAACCAAAATGTCACTGCAACTTTCGCTTAAGGATCACATAAAGTCATTCAGAGAAAACAAAACAGACATCTTATGCGATACTTAGGCAAAGCTCACTAATCTGTTTTTGTACAAAATATGGTTTAGTGACTTATTGTGATGTTTGAGCGAAATTGAGTAATTTTTGTGCTATAAAAAAATAATTTAATGACTTCGATACGATAAAATAAAAGTTAAAGCAATCATGTAGGGGATTAACTTCACTATGGAATGTGCCATGTGCACTCCATCTCAGTGTCATATTCAAAATCGAGCCTATTTGAATTTGAATAGAATTTATTCAACTAAACCTTTATTAGTTTTTCGCAAAAAAGATTGCAGCCCACATATACCTTTCCTAATACGAAAAGGTAGATATATTTATCAATTCATAATTATTTCTCTTCTTTTCTAAGAAACAAGTTATTTCTTCAAATTAAATTTAACAAGAACTTATAATTAACTCATGACAGTAGTGGAGCTGTAGTCCATCTCAAGCAAGAAATTAACCTGGCCAAAATTCAAACTCTTTAAGGTTCATATAGGAGAAAATAAACAGAAAATTAAAAACAAATTATCATTAAAAAAGAAAAACCCCAAAAAATGACTTGATAAAGTCTTTATTATCAATGTTGATAAACGGATTGGCTATATTATCAAATATTCCCTCCGTCCCATAATAAGTGTCGCCTTAACAAAAAATACGCATATTAAGAAACCAATAATGCATTTGAAGTTTACTAAATTACCCCTATATAATAAAAATAAATTACTTTTTCCTCTTAAGTAGACCATGCACAAGTAGTAATTCTTTTGGCATTGGGAATTCAACAACACCAAGTTACTATGTGGCTTTTCCAAACATCATTTAGATGTTACTTTAACTTGTAAGCTTTTATCTAAGGGTAGAGTTAGAAAAAACTAGCCAATTTATGTCTTAGTTTCCTAAGGTGACACTTATTATGAGACAAACTTTTTTGCTAAGATGATACTTATTATGGGACGGAGGGAGTAGAAGTTATTAAAGAAGAAATTAGCCAGATTTCACTGGATATGTTGTACTTGTACTACTAGAAGAAACTGATTATAAAACCTTTTTATAACTTTATATCTCAAAATGCTAAAACTATAGTATTCAAATAAACTAATTTTTTTTTAAAAAAAGTTTAAGACCCTGATTAAAGTTTAGCGTTAGGCCATCAAATTTATTTAGCTGAGCCCCGGGATAAAGAGGATCTGTCAGTTGCGCAATTGTACATTGAATGCATGGAAGCTCCAAAACAATGGGTTCCCACTTACATTGAATAATAACAATATAATGATTAATGTTCAAATTGTTGCAATGTTCTTTTCTACTTTCGGTTGTGACTATGGACCAAAAAACAGCAGGATGCATTTCTATGGGCCTTTGTTAGTTGATCTAATATATCGTTTTATTAAAAGAGATAGAGATGGTGATACAAGATAATTAAGTCATTCTAATTTGAAAACTTGACTCATAAACAAAGCTTTACGTGATTATACAAGGTAATGAATTGTGGATCATGAAATTAATTGAGTACATTGTATTTGCATGCTTCAACTTCAAACTATTACCTTAATTTATACTAAAAGACAAATTCAGTGAATGAGTGTCTGAAATTATTCAGTCATCCTCATATGGATCTTTTTGTTATAACCTAAATATTTTTTTTTTAAAAAAAATGTTTTGTTTTGGTTGTTCTGAGTAGCATACTACTTGGTTGAAATAGAATTATGAGTCCCTTGACAAAACTGTTGAGCTAAAATGGCCGTGATCAAAGGGCCTAACAAGTTTCTCAAAAAAGGGTTAACTGGCTTACTGTACATTGAGAGTGTGCTATATTGAAAAGAAGGGGAAATGTGTCTTAGACTATAAAAATAAGTTGGAAGCAATATGTGCATGTGCAACATGCTTTATGTCATGAGATGTCTTCCTGAGATGTCTTGGTAGGGTGACGTGATACAAAGCAACCAACTTTCATTTAATTACTTTCCATCAACTGAAGGTATCTTTAATTCCATACACTAGACTAGACTGTTAGTGTCATACATGAAAGACAATATAAGAACCTTTAAAAATTATAAGGACCAATAAGAGCGTAACAAGTAACAATATCGAGATTCTTCAGTCATGAATTTGGTACACCAAAAAGAAAGATTATTCAGAGAGCTCTTTCACATAGGATGCTACTAATTTGAAAACAAGCCATGAATAATTCATGGCTTCCAATACTTTGGAACAATTTTGATAAATGCATGGTGAAAGCATAATTAAATCACATGACTAGTCCATTGCTTTAAAAAAATTTCCGATCTGTTGTTGACCACAAAATTTAGGAAATACTTAGTTTATGTGAACTTGCAATTTTAGCAATAGATTTGTGAACTATAACAAAAAGATTAGTCAATGTGTTTGTTGTTTTATACATTAGCGTTTGATATGTAGCCAATTTGAGTTTGTGGCTCTTATTCATGGTTGGGAAGATGAGAAATCTACACATGGATAGGAAGAGATATGGCATTAATAAGAACCTTAAGAGCCATGGCTAACAACTTCATTTACAATTGGGTGTATAATTATGAAGAAAAATATTGTTGACAAAAACATGAGTAGTAGTTACTTTTTCCTATTTGCTTATTCTGCATTTACCTGATAACTGAAATATATTTCTAGAAAATATTTTCACATTATAATGCAAACATACTGCCACTAGATTTACCTTGGAAGATGTGTAGGGAGATCGGCCTGAAGTACTACATAGATACTCGATTTTGGGATCGTCATTTAAGTCATATTCATTGTGTGTAAAAAAATTGACAATTCTGCCCACTTCGAAACAATTTCAGACATTTCATATATGGCTGAAGTTCAGTTATTTTTGCTGAACTTCAGTCACATATGACTGAAATTAAGCCATTTTTGTCCGAACTTCAACCATTTTTGCATGAATTTCATGCACATAAGGCTGATGTTCAATCATTTTTGCATGAATTTCATGCACAAAAGGCTGATGTTCAATCATTTATACATGAACTTCATCCATATATAGCTTAAGATATTTTTGTATGAAGTTAATCAGGCTTGCCAAAGCCTAACTTCAAACTTAGCTAGAGGTTTGGGTCCAATGGGTGTGTTATGCGTGTTTGGGTTTGATAATGTTAGTTTAATGGATAACCATGATTATTTTCTAATAACTTTTCGTTTTGTTAAGTTAATTAATGGTGGCCAACATTAATAGTGCCCAAATTCTTGTCTTGCTTGGAAAAGGGAACAAGGTATAGAAAAAAGGCTATTAGCAAGGATTTTGGGCTTTAAACCCCAACTAATAGCTAGAGCTAGGAATAGAATAGCTAACTTGATTCTAAAGTGGGTAATTTGTATTTCACATCATAAGGCTTGGAGGAGCTTGTGATGAAATTTATTGTTAGGTTGGAAAACTAGAGATAAACTCTTAGTCCATTGATTAAAGCATGATAGTTGCCTAATTAAGCTAATAAACCCTAAGGTACCACAACTGTAGTGCTATCTTTAATTGTTAAACAACCGAACAATTTACACGTTAATTTAGTATTAAAATAGTTTAAAATCAATCAATATTCTTCCCTCCTTTGGGAAATCTAGACTAAATGTTGAGGTTTACATATTAATTAGTACTTTTCCGATCGTATTTCCTGTGGGATTCGACCCCAACCTAGTTGGGTTCTATATTTGATAAAACGACCGCTTTGCACGGTGTAATGGAAGAAAGTTTTTGTGGAAAGCCTAATTTTGATTGTGAGAAGGGACAAAAATGTTGCTCTTTCCGTCTTCCCACTTGACTTATTTGGTACCAGCTGGTGGAACATGTGGTCGAACAAGTAGTACCCGTTATATCAGGTAACTCATAACAATTTGGTTCAGACTATTTTTGATAAGCAATGGTCCATTGACTACGAATCCGCTTGGGGGACAATTGTCTTCTCGAGGAACTTTATCATCCACATGACGAATAGTGGCAATTTGGGCGATGAGGCTTTTCATATTTTTTAGCCTTCTTTTTCAAAATTCTTTTCCCAAGTTTATGTGCAATTGGTTGAAGGAGTTCTCAATGGAGATTACCATCATAGCGTACGGGGACTGACTTTTATTTATGATGAGACCCAACCACGCCGTTAAATGGCGTATGACTTTTACTGCTTTCTGTTTTTATTTCTTTGCATTTTGGGCATCTATCTAAGTAATTAATATGTGTTTGTAAGGTTGGTGAGTTCTTCATGAAACCGACTTCAATTTTGCATACAGTAAAGTCTTAATTTATTTCAGTTTCTTTTTTTCTCTCTTCTCCCATATCAAGTGTATCTCACTTATGTAATTTAATGTTGCAGAGAGATGTTTACTAGAGTCAATTCCCACCAGCCTCAATGTGGTCGGAACATAGGTTTCTGATTGGCCTAGTATTGAGAGATATACTTGTACAATCAATTATCATGTCAAATGTCACCTAAATATGTCCGTTGATTGTCAGAATCTCTTTCTGTCTGTGTTTCTCTTTTGACAATGTTTCTCTTGCAACCAATCCAGCTCTAACTTGTTGAAAAGTGATGAATTTGATTTGAAGGAGTTTCTTTTATTTTTGTTGCAATCAAAGATCATGTTTGCCATTTGTTTAACTCTTGGTTGTAATACCGGATTATGCGGCTCTCATCTATATGTGTTTGCTCCAAAATTTCTGCGTTGGGGCTGGGGCCCTGTAGTTTTGCCATTTGTGAAGATTTTTTGCCCAATCTTTTGAGTGATTTTGTGGGAGTAGGAGATGTAGGGGTGTCACCATTAAGAATAAGTAGGGGTGTCAATGGTTTTCAAAAAATCGACGTAACCGACCGAACCGTACTATGACGAACCGATTTTCGGTTTAAATTTTATAAAAATAAATCGAAAAAATACTGAACCGTACTGAATACATTTATATGTATAAAATATATTCTATATATTAGATTTAAATATAATAAATATTAAAATTTTCGTCTTGAGTTCGGGATGATGAAATAATTAACACCTAAAGTTCCAACTCTAAAAATTATTATACTACTCCTATTGAAATTAAATTAGTTCTAGCGTCTCGAATAGTAACTAGCTACTCTTATTGGATACTTAATCTTAGTAGTCTGAGTTCTTGAGTCCCATCTTGATTGATTTTTGCCCCCTCGTGCGATATAAATTATACTTTTTGTCTTTACTTAACATTGTTTTACACTACTGTAAAATAGTGAGATCAATCTTTATTCTTGTTGTCTTTCATGTTTTCTTGATTCATTACCTTTTAAACAGTAAAAATGTCTAGAACTTTAGCCAAAGTCCTTTTGAAGTATGCATGATATCGGGTCTTTAACTTTTACTAGTGACTATGACATGATGTTGCTTTGTTTTAAAAAAAAAACCGAAAATTAACCGAACCGTACCGATACCGAAGAAAAACCGAGATGATGGGACGGTTTCGAAAAGTCTAAGCTTTGACCATGATTCTAGACTTAGAAAACCAGATAAAGAATGTGGGAATTGAAAATTTCTCTTTAGTTGCCAGATGGAGATTTACGCCCCATAATACAGACCGTATTTCAGTATACGACCCGTATTTCAAATCGTAATTTGGAATCTAAATCACTGTGCATTCTGGAAATTGGCTCAGGAAATTTTATAGTTAAATACAGACCGTATTTTGAAATACGGCCCGTATTTGATGGTCGTATTTGGGAAGGAGTTGCTACAGTGTTTCTGTCCTGTTGAACATGCTTAATTACGGTCCAGGTTTACGGACCGTAATTCAGAATACAGATCGTATTCTGGTCCGTATTTCTCAGCTCGCACCAGAAACTATAAATATCTGGTTTCAGTTCTAATTTTATTTTTACAAGTCCCAAAAATCCTAGAATGACTTACTCCTCTCCTCTCAAACCCATGAACTCTAAGGTAAGCAAGTTCTACCCATTCCAATCAAATTCTATCATATATTTAGATAATCTAAGATAGAATTCATTATTCTTAACCTAGGGTTTTCATGAAAACCCACAAATAAGGTTTGAGACACAGACTTTTGGGTTCTTCTCAGAATTCAGACTTTGGATTGAGGATGTGAAGCAAATAAGGTATGTGATGCTAACTATCTACGTTAGGGAATGTTCATGATTCTCCCTACGCCTCATTCTTCATACTTCTTAGTAAATTGACTCAGTATACAGTTTAGCCCTAGTTTATTGAATAGTTGTAGAACTGTTATCTTCTAGGCTTATAGTTTCAGAATTCATTCATGGTGATTAATTTGAATATCATGAACTTAGTACGTAATCAATATAGACTTGTGAATTGTATCTCATAAGTCTCAGTATGAATACTTAGAATTATGATGAACAGTTACTAGTTTTATCTTCATAATCAGTAATCAGTATCATGTTATCAGTTATATCTCAGTCTCAGTGCTTGTTATTGAATACCTGTATTAGGGCATCAGGCCACAAATATGGACCTAAGGTCACAGATTATGTATACGTATACTTACGCATCAGGCCACAGATTTTGCAAGCAGATTATTATTATTGGACCTAAAGTCACAGACAGTAAACATGTTCTTCATTATTTAGGACAGGGAGTGTCCATATCTTTACTTCTCTGTTTCAGTCCAGTTATCAACATTTCAGTTCAGTTTCAGTTCAGCTTATTATTTCATTAAGTTGTTTTACATACCCGTACAATTCCAGTATACTGACGTCCCATTTGCTCAGGGCCTGCATCTCATGATGCAGATACCGATATACAGGGTGCAGACGTAGCTCGCTAGGAGGATTTCAGATTCAGCTAGTCAGTGATGAGCCTCAGTTCTCCAAGGCCCTACCTTTATCTTTATATTTAGTCAGTTAGCAGACAGTATTCTAGTATTAAGGTATGCCGGGGGCCTTGTCCCGGTAGTCAATCAGTATTTCCTTATTCAGTAGAGGCTTCATAAATTACAGTTAGTCAGATATTTCAGTATTTTGTTGGATTATTGAGTTAGCCCTTTTGGCTACTACTTATTCAGTATTGCAAACTTTTAGTATTTCTTCCGCACAGATATATTTCAGTCATTTATTCTCACTCGATTAGCATGTGTTTATCATACTTAGATATCAGTATCCACATGTTGATCCAGCCAGCCAGGTCGTTCGCTCGGTCACATGTAGACAGACACCAAGTGTCGTGTTATGCCCAGGTCATGGTTCAGAGCGTGGCAAGATGCTATGTTTAAAGAATTTCAGGCTTTGGAGGCTAACCTTACTTGGGACATTGTCCCCCTTCCTCCTGGCAAGGAAGCAATTTCCTTAAAATGGGTGTACAAAATAAAACAAAATACTGATAGCACAATAGAGAGATATAAGGCCAGGATGGTCATAAGA
Source organism: Lycium barbarum (assembly GCF_019175385.1). Lineage (NCBI taxonomy): Eukaryota > Viridiplantae > Streptophyta > Magnoliopsida > Solanales > Solanaceae > Lycium > Lycium barbarum. Next base: position 9,714,536 of record NC_083343.1, read on the forward strand.
GGTGACACTCAACAAGAAGCTATTGACTTCCCTCAGACCTTTTCTCCAGTTGTTAAACTCACAACCATCAAGTGTCTTTTATCTGTGGCAGTTAATCATGGTTAGGACATCCATCAATTGGATGTCAACAAACCTTTTCTCCATGGTGAGCTTAATGAAGAGGTTTTTATAAAAGTTCCCCTTGGTCTTCAAGTTCAGCCTACTGCCTCTTCTGCTTCTTCTTCCCCGCTCTTGTGTAAACTCAACAAGTCCCTTTATGGACTTAAGCTTCAAGGCAGTGGTATGCCAAGCTTTCCTTAGCCTTAGTCTCCAGGGTTATCATTCAAGTAAACATGATTATTCTTTGTTCCTTAAAACTGTGGGTTCTTCTTTTACTGTGGTGACTATTTATGTAGATGACATTCTCTTGACTGGCAATGATTTGGCTGAGGTGACCTCTCTCAAGTCTTATTTGGATGCTAAGTTTAAAATAAAAGATTTAGGACAGGCTCATTATTTCTTGGGTTTACGGATTCTCAGATTTCCTACTGGGTTGCTTGTGACTCAGCAGAAATTTCTCACTGAATTACTCTATGAATTCAATTGTTCTGTTATTTCCTCAGTTGTGTCTCCTTTAGATGTTTATCATAAATTTTCAGTTGACTCAGGAGAGTCCTTGCCTGATCCTTCCCTATATAGAAAACTTATTGGAAAGTTGAACTTTTTACAGCACACTAGACCTGATATTTCTTTCACTGTTCAACACTTGAGTCAGTTTATGTCTCAGCCTAGAATTCCCCATTATGAAGCTGTTTTACATGTCCTCAGATATTTGTCTGGTACTTCTAATTTGAGCTTGTTTTACAACAACTCTCTTGGTTTCTCCTTGGTTGGCTACTCAGATTCTAACTGGGCTAGTTGTTCTTCCAGTAGAAAATTTGTCACAGGCTAAGTTCTTCTCCTTGGAGGGTGTCTTGTTTCATAGAAGTCTAAGAAACAGGCCATCATTGCCCTTTTCTCTGCAGAAGCAGAATACAGGGCTCTCAAACATCTGGTTGCTGAAGTTGTTTGGATGGTGCACCTATTAGCTGAGTTTACTATTACCTCTGTTGCTCCTGTTTCTATATTTTGTGATAATTCTTCTGCTATTCACATTGCCAAAAACCCTGTCTTTCATGAGCGAACGAAGCATATTGAGATCGACTGTCATTTTGTTCGAGATGTTCTTCAGTCTAGGCTTATTGATCTACTTAGTGTTCACACTACTTCTCAGGTGGCTAATGTCTTGACTAAAGCCCTTCCTGGAGTTCATCACGGTACTTTCCTCTCCAAGATTGGCCTGGTATCCCATTCCAGCTTGCGGGGGGAAGGGGCTGTTGATACTTATTTTAGTTTTAGTTTAGTTAGTTTGATACTTAGTTTGGTTTATTACACTTTGGTCCATTTAGTTATATGGACTTTACATTCATGCTTGTATATATATAGCCTCTTGTAATAGATTAAGAGTTAGTTGATTCATTTGTATAGATAGTGAAATAAGATTTTCTCTCTCTTCTCTTTTCATATCACCGACTCAATTCATTACATTTAGCCATGAATCAATTCTTCAATTCCGCAATGTAACATGACACCCCTCGGGCATGGATGGCTCCGCCCCTGTGGGGCTGGGGCCCTCTAGCTTTGCCATGTGTGAAGACTTTTGCCATTTCTTTTGAGTGATTTTGCAGAATGAGATTTTGGGTGTATTTGGTATGACGGAAAATATTTTTCAAATTTCTCTTGTTTGGTTGCACTTAAGATCGTGGAAAATATTTTCCAAAGCAAAATGTTCCTAAGGAAAATGTTTCTAATGACAATATTTCTAAGGAAAATGCTTTCATAAGGAAATATGTTCCTACGGAAAGTGTTCCCAATGACAATGTTCCTAAGATCTTGGAAATGTTTTCCTACGAAAATTGTTTTCCTTCACACATGGCAAAGCCAGAGGGCCGCAGCCCCAACGCAGATTTATTTGGAGCAAAAAAATACAGAAAAGAGCCGCATAATACGGTAATTACAACCAAAAGTTAAAACACAGGGCAAACATGATCTTTTATTGCAACAAAAATAAAAGAAACACCTTCAAATCAGATACATCACTTTTCAACAAGTTGGAGCTGGATTGGTTGCAAGAGGAAATTGTCAAAAGAAAGACACAGATAGAAAGTGATTCTGACAATCAACACATATATGTAGGTGACACTTGACATGAGAATTTATTGTACAAGTATATCTCCCAATACTAGGTCAATCAGAAATCTATGTTCCTATCAAATTGAGGCAGGTGGGAATTGGCTCTAGTAAACATCTCTCTGCAATATTAAATTACATAAGTGAGATACACCTGATATGGGAGAAGAGAAAAAAAAACTGAAATAAATTTAAGACTTTACTCTATGCAAAATTGAAGTCAGTTTCATGACGAACTCACCAACCTTGCAAACACATATTAATTACTTAGATAGATACCCAAAATGCAAAGAAATTAAAACAGAAAGTAGTAAAAAGTCATATGTCATGTAATGGTGTGGTTGCGTCTCATCATAAATAAAAGTTGATCCCCTTATGCTACGACGGTAATCTCCATTGAGAATTCCTTCAACCAATTGCACCTAAACTTGGGAAAGAATTCCGAAAAAGAAGGCTTAAAAATATGAAAAGCCTCATCAATGAGATCGCCACTGTCCGTCATGTGGATGATAAAGTTCCTCGCGATGACCATTGTTCCCCAAGTGGATTCGTAGTCCATGGAGAATTTCTTGTCAAAGATAGTCTGAACGAAATTGTTACAAGTTACCCGATTTATTGGGTACTGCTTGTTCAACCACATATTCCACCATTCAGTGCCAAATAAGTCAAGTGCGAAGACGGAAAGAGCAACAGTTTTGTCCCTTTCTCATAATCAATGTTAAGCTTTCCACAAAAACTTTCTTCACATGGTTGCTCCAGAAAATGGGAGCCACATAGAGCCACTCCACGTAATCCCTGCATATAACAAAATTAAACAAAAAAAAAGTGATTATACTTTCAAGTTCAACTTCTATAACTGTCTCACATTCAATTCACATAATGTCCAATACTTGTATAAATCCATATTATTCACCGAATCAACCGATAAATCAAACGTTATTCCTAATTTTAGTCGAAACACTTAAACTCATCCCAACATTTTTCTATATTCAAATGATGTTCAAAAAATAAATAATCCTTATTATCAGGTAACAACCATTTCCTATAGTAAAACTATGCATATCTCTAAAAGATGTACTATTATTCACAGGGAAAATATCCCTTCAAATATGTAGGGAATCCAGAAAGCCCTTAAAAGAACATACATCAACAGTGAGTTGTTTGCTTCAAGTTACACACCACAAGTACATCAAATTAATAGGCCTAAACTTTGCAACATGCAAAAGTGTATTAGTAATTATTAACAAAACATCTACTCTTCTGTTCTTTCCATAAACAGCAAAAAATACATAAGCGGATTTTGTCCCATATGTGTTTGAAAAATACATTTGGTCTTCAAAACTATGATGGGAGAAATCAATTTCTATATTATACAGAAGTTCAAAGTGTTCTCTGATAACTTGTCAAATATGGAGAAGAAAAAGTAGTTAGTTCAAATATATTCCTACTATGAGCTGAAGTCAACTTGTTTTCATTGAACAACAACCCACTTAATGTCAATGTCCTAGATTGATATGCTGGAAACTGGACCCATCAAGAAGAGTTGCCTTTGACATCAGGAAAGTTTCTGAAAAGCAATTTAGATTGATAATAGTGGTAGGGAGTGATAAGTGGTGATTTCACCACTTATTCTAGTCTCTTTATCTTAGTTTTTGTATCATTTATTGATAATATGAGGCTATTTATGGTGTGTATTGCCATTCTCTCAGGTACATTGAGTTATAAAGAGAATTGGGATCAAACCAAGTGAAAAACAAGTAAAAAAGAGGCCAAATTGAAGAAATGGCAAAAACTGTACAGTTTTGCAAAACTGTCCAATTGACAGTTTTGCAAGTTTTGAAAAAACGGGACAGAGCTGCAAATCCCAAACTTATGGGCTGTTTTGGTCATATTTTGATGTGGGAAAATTGGGCAACTATAAAAGAAAGACTTGGGCAAAATATACATCATCTTTGGCCATATTTCAAGCTTGGAGCTAGGGTTCATCATCAACCACACCATTGGAGGAGAAGATTGGAGCTCTTGAATGATAAAAATCTTAACCCTTTCTTCAATTCCTTATTATGTATTGAATATTTAAGTGTTTTGTATTTTATTCTCTCACTTGCATCTTGTTTATGAGAATATCCATTATCAAGTGTTGAATTAAATCTCTTGTTTTGCTTATGTATTGAACAATTTTTATTTCTAATGAAGTGGGTTAATTTTTTTCTATCAACTCTTCATGCTTAAATGTCTCTTAATGGTTGCAAACATTATTTGTGCCTAAGTAATTTTACTTTGCTTGAGAAAGAAAGTGAAAGTTAGGAAAAGAGTTAGATAGTAAGGATTTGGGTCATTAAATCCATCTAATAACTTGAGCTAGAGATAGGATAATTAACTTGAGGTTGAATTGATTGTGTTTAACATCACACTCTAAGGCTTGAGAAAGCTTAGAGTGAAATTCATTGATTTGGTTGAGAGACTTTCAATGAGATTTTAGAAATCATTATCTATTAACATAAACCCGCTCATAGTTGTAAAATTATAAAATACATTGGATCATTACTTGAGAGTAATTTCTCTTGTATCCATGCTTGTGGCCATTGATCATTTTACTTGCTTTCTAGGTTAGTTTAATTCTGCATTAGTTATAATTTTCTCAAAAACCAAAATATTATCTATCGTTTGGTTTAGCTTAGTAAGTGAAAGTTCCTTACTTTCTTAATCGTCTACTATATTGTTCCCTGCGGGATCGACCCCGACTCATAGTTGGGTAAATTATATTGCATACGACTGTGTACACTTTCTCTTTGAGGAGTGGATTTGGACGTTATCAATTTTGGCGCCGTTACCGGGGAACAAATTGGCGTATTTGGGTTAGTTTGGGATTTTAAGCTTGCTTGCTTTGGTCCAAACTTGTGAATATGTGTGTGTGATTTTTTGTGTTTCTTGTGTTAGTTTTTTTTTTTTTTTTTTTGTTACTTGTGTCTCTATGGCATCTTGAAATAAAAATGGGTTTGATGGTTGCAACCCATATTTTGATGACCCATGTCCATATTGTGGAGGACCCTACTTTTGGCAAGATTGTGAAAATGCTCTCGGGAGAGAGATTTGTGCACCGTCTCAATCTTATGATGAGAGTATTTGTAATATATGTGGTGGTCAAGGTGGACATTGGGGTGATTGTCCCAATTATTTTGCTTCCCCTCCTCTAAGTTGTTCTAACGAAAATGCTAGTTGTGCTTTTGAGTTTAATAGGGACAATAACATGGCAAGTGAAGGACAAAGTGCCGGATTTGAAGGCAACATGGCAATGCTCCAAACATACTTAGATCGAGAAGCTAAGATGGAGGAAGAGCGAAAACTCATCCAACAATCTATTTTAGAAAATGGAAGAGCAAATTCCTCAATTGTCATGGAAGTGTTGACTTCTCAAAATGAAATGGTTGAAGAATAGATTTCAAATTTAAAAGATGAGCCCGAGAATTCTTGTGACCACAATGAAAGTTGTGAAAGTGAAGAAGTGGTTCAACTTGAAGAAGAGCAAAACCTTGAAGAAGAAATCTCCAATTCTCAAAAAGAAGAAGTTGAGGAAATTTTGAAAAGCATAATGGGGAGGAATAAAAACTATGGGCAAGTCTTGACCAAATTGTGGGAAGAAGTTCAACATGGAGATGATGAAATTATCCAAAAGGTATATCTCACCATGGATGGATTTTTACAAGAGTTTGACGACTCTCACATTGAAGAAAAACTTGACAAAATGGAAATTTTGAGCCAAGATTGGCTAATTAACCAAGCTCAACAACTTGAAGCCTATGGAGATCACCGTGAAGGCATTTAACGGATGATGGAAGAATTTCTAAAAATTCATGTTGAGCAAAGTCAAGAAGTGGAGCTGCTTGAAATTGCTATCCGGAAATTGGAGGCCGAATTAAATGCAAAGATTAAGGTATGTGATGCTCAATATCAAAGGGCCATGGATTGTGGTTTTGAGTTGGTTTCCACTGAAGAAGAGGTCAAGATTAATTTTCATGAGCTAATGGTGAATTGCCAACCGACTAACCCAAAAATAGTGAATGATACCGAAGTTGAGGAAATGATACTAGAGTTGCATAAAAAAGTTCATAAAATAGTTTTTGAAGACTCTAGTTTGTTTTTGGGTGAGGATGTCAAAATTCATTCAAGTTTGGAATTCGAGCGTGTTGGACCTCATTCTAACCATTTTTCAACGTTGTGCTTGGTGGGTGATATGGAAGTTGAACTAATCGAGCCTATGGAGAATTTTGGAGATGAAGAGTCAAAGCGTTTTTATTTTGAAGTTTGCTATGCCAAGAAGACAAAATGGCATGCCTCACTTACGGGCCAAGAAGTGCAAACTGCGACACCCGAGAGTTGTCCTCTTTGCTTTTCTACCACCGCCCCATGAGCGTCATCATAATCTAGATTCAAAGTTGGGGCGAAAATTCATATCCTCCAAGTGGAGGGAAAAGTGGTAAAGGTAACCGTCGTGCCGCGACGTTAATTAAGGCGCTTGGTGAGAGGCAACCCATCGTTTTAAAAGTTTTAAGTCGTTTTTTAAATGTTATTTTTTAGAATAGTTTATTTTATTGTTTTTGACTAATATGCAAAGTTTCAGAATTTTTGGAATTATTTTGAGCAGGTCGGGTTTTCAGAGCAGCCTCAAACAAGTAGCTGCTACTGAAAAATGGTACCAGGTGACATCACCTGCGGTTCGCGGGTCATGCCTGTGTTTCGTAGGTCACACCTGCGTTTTGCAGGTGCTGATAGTAAAAAAAAAAAATCAGGTGACATCACCTACGAATCGCAGGTCATGCCTGCGAGTCGCAGGTATTGTTCGCAGGTCGTGACAACAATTTTTTTTTTTTTTTTACCCTTAAACTATTTTATGCTTTGTTTTGATTATGTGCAGTGAGGACACTGCAATGTTTGTAGTTGGGGGTGGCATGTGGTAGCACATTATATTTTGGTTATGCTTGATTTGTGCCCTTGCTAGGCTTTTGTCTTATGTATGGATATTGTGTGCCCTTGCCGGGCTTGTTTTTTGAAGATTTTGTTTTGTTGGCATGTTGTGGATTAATCACTTTTATTATTTTATTTTCTTTCTTAGCTTCTTTAATTAGTCGTGTAGTTTAGGTGTAGGTGTTCCTTTGGAAACTCTTGGCTTGTTTGGTACTAATAGAGTTAGTTTATTGCATGTGAAATGTTGAAATGCGAATACCCCTCCAAATTTTTTGTGAAAGTTAAGAAGCAAGATGCATAGGAAATAATGACCTTTGTGACAACTTTTTGGCTCATTTGATGACTCTTTACCTACTAGTTGGGTTTACCTTGGATTATGAGATATTGCTCTAGTTGTTCTTGCTTAGGAAGTGAAATTGTTCCATCTTAACTAGTTCATATGCCATGTGTGGTGAGTGTTTGTTGAATAATTCTTATGCTTACTTTTATCATCTAGAACTTGTCCGGTTAGTCTTTCAATGCTAATTTTGATTATGTTGGTTGGAGAGATGACCTTGGGCTATCTTTGTGATTTTTGAAAAAGTCTCATTAGCCTTTCCAGCCTACCATTGCATAAATAATATCACTAGTAACCCCATTTGAGCCTATGACATTTTCTTTGATTGTCACTGGAACACCCCTCATCTTGGAGCTGAGCTTAAGCTCATATCATTAGAGTTCTAGTGGAAACACTGAAGGTTTGAACGTTTTGCGAAAATGGTTGATAGGCCTATTTCGGGCAGCGATAACTCTTTGATCGGTTTGGAATTTGGGAAAGTACCCTCAATGAGGTTGTAGTATGTAGAAATACCTTTCTAACGATATAAGTACCAAGACAATCAGAGATCGGAGCAAGGAGATATGATCGTCTCAATATGGCTAATAGTAAGGCGCTTGAAATCCTATAGAATCGGCTAAGTTTTCGATACGTCTTCCTTCTAGTCAACTTTCGTGAAAATCCGTTGGGAATTTGGGAAAACTTCCTTGATGAAAGTTGTATCCCTTTGAAATAGCTTTCCAACGGTATATTATGGGGGTCAAACGGACATCTGTGCAAAAGGTTATACCCATTTTACCTAACGCTGTGCAGAACCGACACCTGTTGCTTCTCAGGGCGCGTGAGCGCGCTTGAGAGAGAGCGCGATGGTCCCGCTTCGCGGACCGATCGCTCAATTCTGCGTTTTTAGCTGCAGAAAGTTGCGCGATGCATCGCGGAACCATCGCGAAACAAGTCAATTTTGGGTCAAAAGTCGGGTTTACGCGTTTTCTTGTTATATTTGGGGTTGGGGTTTATTTCCCCAACACCCCATTCACGACAATTCTCTCTAAACTCATAGAGAACAAGCCCCAAACCTCAAGATCTTCCAAGGTAAGTTTTTATCATGATTCTAGGTTGAATTTAAGTCTCTAATCTCTTTCTAACTTGAGTAAACTCTTCTAATCCATAGAGTTAGGATTGGAACATTTTTGTTGGATGTGGAAACCCTAGAACCCGAATTCAAGAGGATTGGACTTCAAAAAGGTAATGTTTCTATCCCTAATCATTTATAGTCGTGAATTGATGAATTCTTGGGAGAATAATAATTGGGTTTGATGAAGAGAATTATATGAACTATGCTAGAATTGTTGGATTGTTGACTTGAGATTGTTGTATTCATATGGGTGATGAAGAATGATGTTAATTACATGTAATTGAGATTGGAGAATTATCTAGAAGTAATAGAATGGGGATTTGGTGAAGAAAACACCATTAATGAGGGTTGTGGAGCTTCATGCCCACCAAGTGTTTGATAAAATGCTTAGATGAACAAAGCATGGATATTGTTGCTAATTTAGAATCCCTATGACCTGTATTGCTATAGATTAAAGTTGAAGGGATTGGAGGACATTGTGATACGCTCAAAAGTAGGAAGTTAAGGTATGTAGAACTTCCATCCACGTGTGGGAATCTCTACGTTCTTCCCCGAGATCCGTTTCGTAAAATCTATGAAGTTCAAATCCTAGGGCATTAAACCCAACATATTGGTAGCCCGTAATTATGTATGTATGTACATGAATTTTGTATCTATGTTCGTTATTGTATTCCTAATCTTCCATTACGGATATTAGGAACCCTAGCTTAATCCATGAATCATGAATTCTTCCTCATGTGTTCTCATTATGTTCATATGAAACTTTATGATTTTATTTTGCAAGTTACAATCATGTTTTCAAGTCAATTACATATATATGTTTATGAACTACTGTTATTACTCATGAATCAAGAATATGTTTACAAGCTATTTAATGAAACCATGTTTACAAGTCATTTCGTGAAATCATTATTACAAGACAAGTACAAGTTAATTCACGAAAATTATGGGCTTCTTAGCCAACTATATTATGTTAATGTTTTTGGGAGTTGCACAAATTACCGAGAAGGCTCAGATAGCATGAAACTACGTAGCCACTGTAGGACAAGGATCGCTCCGCCCAGATAAGACGATACCTTAATTTTACACTGAATGGATCCATCAGGTACGTTACCACCTTATACCCTGGCAAGGTATAGGGGCTCTGCTGGTCCGGCGAGGTACCAGACTGCACGTACCCACGTGGTGATATCACATGTCGGTTTATGAAATGCTCTCCCTACTTATCATGTTTTTTTTACTTATGTTATATATATACATATGTACTCATGCTCATGATCATGTCCAGGTTTTCAGTTTCAGTTCTTATCATGTTATTCCATGTCCCATGTTGTTTCTTTCGGTTGCTTTACATACCAGTACATTCAATGTGCTGACGTCCCCTTTTATTGCCCGGGGGCCTGCATTTCACGATGCAGGTACGAATTTACAGGACGACGCTTCTGCTCATTAGGATTTGCACGTACCAGCTTATTGGTGAGCCCCATCTCATTCGGGATTTAGTCAACTTTTGTTTTATGATTAAATATGCATCTAAAGGTATGCTGGGGGCCTTGTCCCAGTAAGTATGTTTTCCAGTCAGACTCATGATAGAGGTTTCATAGACTAGACAAGTCAGTTATGTCATGTCAAACATTGGGAGTCGTATAGCCTTTTGGCTCATTCATGTTATTTCCGCACTCATGTTTAAACAAGTATTTTATTAAGTATTATGACTTACTAAGTTCTATAAAGGTTCATCATGCATTCACGTTATATTCCTCTTATGTTATGTATCATGATGATTTAGCAAGCCATGTGGTTCGCTCGGTCACATGCAGTCAGGCACCGAGTGCCGTGTTACGTCCAGTCCATGGTTCGGGGCGTGACAAAGCTTGTTATCAGAGCATAGGTTCAAGTGTCTTAGGGAGTCTATGAAACCGTGTCCAGTGGGGTCACTTTTATATGTGTGTGCGCGCCACACATATAAATAGTTGACCACCAAGACATTTAAGTTTGTCCCACTTCTTTCAACTCTAGATTGTGCAATAGAGCTGTGTTATCAGAAATCACTCGAACTCATGTGTCGTTTCCCAATCTACCAAATACGTCTCATCTCAGTGGATGAGAAAGATGAGAAACTAATCATTATTGGTGTGTTTCTTTCAGACAGAGTTATCAGGAGTTATTCTGACTCATGCGCATTGCATTCTTTCAGAAAATGTCTACTAAGAGAAAGGCAACTTCAGGCCCGAGGGCTACCATTGATGGGACCCCAGAGACGAACTCTCAGACTCCTAGAGTTCTAATTTTTCAATTATGCGACTGTAAGTCATCAGGACCTGCTTCAAGTACCACTAACGTCCCAGCTCAGACCAATGTGAGGAAGAGGGTTTTTCATAATCCTATTTGCTGCAAGTGTAATAAGAGACATCAAGGGGTGTGCCGCTATGGCACCCATAGATGTTTTGGGTGTGGCCGTTATGCCCACCAGTGAAACAGGATAACAAAAGTTTTTCGCACCCCATTTGCAGTAGGTGTGGAAAAAGACATGCAGGAGTGTGTAGGATGGGTTCGGATGTGTGCTATAATTTTGGTCTCCGAGGCCACATGCAAAGAGAATGCCCTTCAGTCAAGTACAATAGTAAGACTAAGGGTGGTGGTGAAATTCGTTCCCCCAGACCAGGCATAACCAATTCAACAACACCGTTCGCAGCCCGTAGTACTCGGGCACTAGCAGACCAAGGCACTGATCAGGATGAAGTATTAGGATTAAGTGGGGATCAAGCACGTTATCATGATATGGTAGGTCGCCAGGATTCCGATGTGCCATCACATGTGTCATAGGTACGCCAATAATTTTCCCTCCTTATCTCATATGAGATATTATGCCCTAGATCTATTATGTCTTATGTGGTTATTGTACAGTTGATAGTTCAGATTTAAGACCCCACGAGGTAGCATGTTACGAAGTTGACCGCAACAAGCATAAATTGTCCACGGTAGTTTTGAACAGGGGAATAGCCTAAAAGCCAACCACTTGTAATACTAGAAAGTTTCGACTTTTCAAGGATATATATATATATATCCATATGATGTATGTACATGACTAGGAAGGGACTGATGCGATAAGAAAACCATGAGCAGACGATATTGAAAAAAAAAATTGTATTAGTTTCAAATCATTTCAGCTTATTCATATCAGACCTAGAGAGTATGACATGAGTAAGTTACTATAAGAAGCAGATATTACTATGAGATGAAAGATATGATAATTCCCTCTTAGGTTATGTGATTAAGTATTTATCCCTGATGTGTATAGTATGATATAATTTTGAAGCATATAGGGAGTTTGGGGTTAGTTGTTTCAATTCCTTGTATGAGACAGATGAAATTTTCCTAAGTGTGATCCATGTCTATGGTTCAAAAAGATAGTATACAACCCCAGAATAGAGTCAGATAAGGAGGAAAAGTTAGAAATAACTTTATGCTTCACTTTAGTACTCAGAGAAGAATTTGAGAACATGATGTTAGCAAGTGGTTAATAGAAGCATAGTAAGTAAGATTGAATAGATACAGTGAATTAGAAATTTTCAGCAGAGTTAGTAGAAGTACGATTTGAGTTACTTAGTCAAGTTAACACTCTTAAGTGGGTGACAGTTCGGATACATCCGAATGTGTGTTAGAAACCAAGGGCTTAAGTTAAGTTCAGAGTAGAGTGATGAGTGGAAGAAGAAATCAGCTAAGCCGTAAGAGAGCAAGCTACAGAAGAATAGCCTTTAAGAGTTGTCAAAAGGAGTTGTCCTAAGATTTACAATGTGAGCAGAGTTAAGTCACTAAGATGGAGTATGCCAGTTATGAATACAGTAGCAATCCGTTCATGTAAGTAAATTTAGTTTTTCCCCATGAGAAATTGCTCAGATGTGAGTCAAAAAAAAAATCAAGTATAGGAAGTAGAGCTCGTGATTTAGGCAGACAAGAGAACTATGGTGAAAGAAGTTCACCGCTTATCCAAGCTAGGAATTCGACTTTCGAACTCCGAAAAGGGTGGAGTTATTGCCCAGAACATGGCTTATTCCTCCTTAGTCATCAAAGTTAGAGAGAAGCAGTTTGGTGATTCCTACTTGCTGCAGATGAAAGAGGGTATTCACGAACAGAAAGCATTAGCTTTTGAACAAGGGGGAGATAATGGTACCTTGAGATACCGAGGCAGATTGTGCCAAGTCATATGTTAATGAAATTTCCATATTGTATGGGACCCTAGTGTCCATTATTTCAGATTATGGTGCTCAGTTCACAACGAACTTCTGAAAATCCTTTCAGAAATGATAGGGTACCAAGGTGAACCTTAGCACAACTTTTTATCCTCAGACAAATGGTCAGACAGATACGCTATTCAGATCTCATGATATAATATTCATGTTAGTTCAATACTCAGATATTTATGTCAGCTTAGTACTCAGATATCAGTCCAGTGCTCACGTATTCATGCCAATCCAGTATTCAGTTAACTCAGTATTCAGTCAGATAAGTCTTCAGTCAGTTCAATAGAGATTCAGTTTAATACCTCAGCAATTCAGTAATCATGTATTCATTCAGTTTAGTAACTATGTGTCCTTGATTACCATGCTAGTATTGGGATGGCACCATTTGAAACCCTTTTTGAGCGAAGGTGTAGATCACCGATTGGTTAGTTTGACGTTGGTGAAGTAGAATTGTTAGGACCAGATTTAGTTTATCAGGCTATGGAGCAGGTCAAGTTAATTCAAGAGCGTTTGAACTCAGAGTCGCCAGAGGTCTTACATGGATGTGAGGCGAAGGGACTTAAAATTATCAGTAGATGATTGGGTGTTCCTTAAAGTCTCACCCATGAAGGGTGTCATGAGATTTGGCTAGAAAGGCAAACTCAGCCCCAGATATATTGGACCTTACAGAATTCTACGAAAGGTCGGACTAGTAGCTTATGAACTTGAGTTGTCACAAGATTTGGCTGCTGTGCATCCCGTATTTCATGTGTCCATGTTGAGGAAGTGTGTAGGAGACCCATCGTTGGTTGTTTCTACTGATACTATAACAGTTAAGGATGGCCTCACCTATGAGGAGATCCCCGTAGCCATTCTCGACCGTCAAGATCGCAAGTTGAGAACTAAGGAAGTAGCCTCAGTGAAAGTCCTGTGGAGGAGTCAAAAAGTTGAGAAAGCTACATGGGAAGCCGAGGAGGATATGAAATCCATGTACCCGCACTTGTTTCAGCCCGCAGAAGAGATTTATGATGAAACACCAAGATTTTGAGGTATGTAAGCTTTCTTTTCATGCTTTTGGTCGTGTGTGGCCAATTTATAGTGCTATTGTGATGTAGCCCTGTGAGGCAATGATATTATGGGCTACTGTGACAGGTTGGTATTACCATATTATAGGGGAAACTCTGGCAAAATTTTTGTAGAATCCTGAATGTTTAACATTCGAGGACGAATGCTCCAAAAAGGGGGGAGAATGTTACACCTTGAAAATTTCCCCGTTAGCATACCATGAATAGACCCACGAAGGGTATGACGTATACGACATGTTGACGAGTAAGAAGTAATATTTAATGATTCTAAATGAGATTTCAAAGACATTTGAGGTAGGAGACGAAAGTTGTTAAGGAAAGCAAGGTATATGTTGTATGTCGGGCAAGAATTACGAGTATCGAATTAATGGTGGCTTAATGACATTTCGGAGAAGAGTTATAATGTCCCTTATGTATTCATGCCTCACGTTTCATGTTCAAGTTCATGTATTCGCTATTCATGTCTCATGTTTAGGCACTGACGTTTTCATGAAACTATGTCATGCCAGTTTCCATGCCTCATGTCATGTTATGTCTCATGTTCCACGCTCATGTCAGCTATCCAGTGCCCATGTTCATGCCTCAGTATTCATGTTTCCATATAACCATGTCATGTTAGTTCAGTCTCCATGTTTCATGTCATGTTTCCTTCACGTTCATGTAGTCAAGCCATGTCTAGCCATATTCTTAACCATGACCCATCATTCGAGGACGAATGATCCCAAGGGGGAGATATTGTAACACCCCGCATCTTGGAGCTGAGTTTAAGCTCATATCATTAGAGTTCTAGTGGAAACACTGAAGGTTTGAACGTTTTGCGAAAATGGTTGATAGGCCTATTTCTGGCAGCGATAACTCCTTGATCGGTTTGGAATTTGGGAAAGTACCCTCAATGAGGTTGTAGTATGTAGAAATACCTTTCTAACGATATAAGTACCAAGCCAATCAGAGATCGGAGCAAGGAGATATGATCGTCTCAATATGGCTAATAGTAAGGCACTTGAAATCCTATAGAATCGGCTAAGTTTTCTATACTTCTTCCTTCCAGTCAACTTTCGTGAAAATACGTTGGGAATTTGGGAAAACTTCCTTGATGAAAGTTGTATCCCTTTGAAATAGCTTTCCAACGGTATATTATGGGGGTCAAACGGACATTTGTGCAAAACGTTATGCCCATTTTACCGAACGATGTGCAGAACCGACACCCGTCGCTTCTCGGGGCGCGTGAGCGCGCTTGAGAGAGAGCGCGATGGTCCTGCTTCGCGGACAGATCGCTCAACTCTGCGTTTTTAGCTGCAGAAAGTTGCGCGATGCATCACGGAACCATCGCGAAACAAGTCAATTTCGGGTCAAAAGTCGGGTTTACGCGTTTTCTTGTTATATTTGGGGTTGGGGTTTATTTCCCCAACACCCCATTCACGAAAATTCTCTCTAAACTCATAGAGAACAAGCCCCAAACCTCAAGATCTTCCAAGGTAAGTTTTTATCATGATTCTAGGTTGAATTTAAGTCCCTAATCTCTTTCTAACTTGAGTAAACTCTTCTAATCCATAGAGTTAGGATTGGAACATTTTTGTTGGATGTGGAAACCCTAGAACCCGAATTCAAGAGGATTGGACTTCAAAAAGGTAATGTTTCTATCCCTAATCATTTATGGTCGTGAATTGATGAATTCTTGGGAGAATAATAATTGGGTTTGATGAAGAGAATTATATGAACTATGCTAGAATTGTTGGATTGTTGACTTGGGATTGTTGTATTCATATGGGTGATGAAGAATGATGTTAATTACATGTAATTGAGATTGGAGAATTATCTAGAAGTAATAGAATGAGGATTTGGTGAAGAAAACACCATTAATGAGGGTTGTGGAGCTTCATGCCCACCAAGTGTTTGATAAAATGCTTAGATGAACAAAGCATGGATATTGTTGCTAATTTAGAATCCCTATGACCTGTATTGCTATAGATTAAAGTTGAAGGGATTGGAGGACATTGTGATACGCTCAAAAGCAGGAAGTTAAGGTATGTAGAACTTTCATCCACATGTGGGAATCTCTACGTTCTTCCCCGAGATCCGTTTCGTAAAATCTATGAAGTTCAAATCCTAGGGCATTAAACCCAACATATTGGTAGCCCGTAATTATGTATGTATGTACATGAATTTTGTATCTATGTTCGTTATTGTATTCCTAATCTTCCATTACGGATATTAGGAACCCTAGCTTAATCCATGAACCATGAATTCTTCCTCATGTGTTCTCATTATGTTCATATGAAACTTTATGATTTTATTTTGCAAGTTACAATCATGTTTTCAAGTCAATTACATATATATGTTTATGAACTACTGTTATTACTCATGAATCAAGAATATGTTTACAAGCTATTTCATGAAACCATGTTTACAAGTCATTTCGTGAAATCATTATTACAAGACAAGTACAAGTTAATTCACGAAAATCATGGGCTTCTTAGCCAACTATATTATGTTAATGTTTTTGGTAGTTGCACAAATTACCGAGAAGGCTCAGATAGCCTGAAACTACGTAGCCACCGTAGGATAAGGATCGCTCCGCCCAAATAAGACGATACCTTAATTTTACACTGAATGGATCCATCAGGTACGTTACCACCTTATACCCTGGCAAGGTATAGGGGCTCTGCTGGTCCGGCGAGGTACCAGACTGCACGTACCCACGTGGTGATATCACATGTCGGTTTATGAAATGCTCTCCCTACTTATCATGTTTTTTTTACTTATGTTATATATATACATATGTACTCATGCTCATGATCATGTCCAGGTTTTCAGTTTCAGTTCTTATCATGTTATTCCATGTCCCATGTTGTTTCTTTCGGTTGCTTTACATACCAGTACATTCAATGTGCTGACGTCCCCTTTTATTGCCCGGGGGCCTGCATTTCACGATGCAGGTACGGATTTACAGGACGACGCTTCTGCTCATTAGGATTTGCACGTACCAGCTTATTGGTGAGCCCCATCTCATTCGGGATTTAGTCAACTTTTGTTTTATGATTAAATATGCATCTAAAGGTATGCTGGGGGCCTTGTCCCAGTAAGTATGTTTTCCAGTCAGACTCATGATAGAGGTTTCATAGACTAGACAAGTCAGTTATGTCATGTCAGACATTGGGAGTCGTATAGCCTTTTGGCTCATTCATGTTATTTCCGCACTCATGTCTAAACAAGTATTTTATTAAGTATTATGACTTACTACGTTCTATAAAGGTTCATCATGCATTCACGTTATATTCCGCTTATGTTATGTATCATGATGATTCAGCAAGCCATGTGGTTCGCTCGGTCACATGCAGTCAGGCACCGAGTGTCGTGTTACGTCCAGGCCATGGTTCGGGGCGTGAGTCACATTACAAGTCTTTACCTTTCTTGATGAAATTCTCTCTTTTGAACGTTAAATTGTGAATTTGAGGTCAAAAGCCTAAGTTGGGGGTGTTAGTGTTGCTTGAGAAGTGGTGAAGATTGGTGTTGTGGAAAAGTCAAAAGGAATGAAGAAAAATTTGAAAAATACAAAAAAGTTGCAAACTTTTTGAAAACAAAAAGTATCTTTGTGGAAAAGAACAAAAACATTAGAAATCAAGAAAATGGTTGCACAAAAAGAGTTTGAATAATTGGGGAAACTAGTATGCAAAGAAAGGAGTGATGTTTTGAAATGAAGAGGAAAGTGGACAAAATGTATTGTGTGGTGTTCAAGGAGGGTGTAGTCACTTATATCCAAATACTTATCCTTCCCTTCCCTAAGCCTACATTACAAGCTTAAAAAGTCCCTATGTGATCTCCAACCGAATGTTCTTGAGTTAGTGATGATTGAAAATAAGGGCAAGCTTTTGGTGTGATATTTGTTAGCACTAGAATTTCTTTGTTGAGTGTGAGTGACTTTGTGTATATGTCCCTTGTGTTGTTGTTGTTGTGAATATAGTGACTTTGAGACTTTCTTTCTTGTGAGGGCATATGAATTACGATAGATTGGTGATGTTCAAAAAAATTCAAAGTTGAGTCAATTGAGCATATTTAGTAATCTAGTGGTTTTGAGTCACTTCTTGAGGCTTGGTTGTTGTTACTTGATTGTTTTGAAACTCCATTGCATTCTTGAATTTGTATTTGAAAATGAGGGAGTTATTTGGTTAAAGATTCACATGCTTGTAGCCTAATTATTTGTACCAACCTAAGTCATGAGTTTTGTGCTTAATTGATGAATGTGATTTGAAATAATAGTGATACTACTTGAGCTTGAATTGATAGGTCCTCATGGAGTTTTTGGTTTTGATTTGCTTGAGGACAAGCAAAGACTTTAAGTTGGGGGTGTTGATAAGTGGTGATTTCACCACTTATTCTAGTCTCTTTATTTTAGTTTTTTTTATCTTTTATTGATAATATGAGGTTATTTATGGTGTGTATTGTCATTCTCTCAGGTACATTGAGTTATAAAGATAATTGGGATCAAACCAAGTGAAAAACAAGTCAAAAAGAGGCCAAATTGAAGAAATGGCAAAAACTGGACAGTTTTGCAAAAACGGGACAGAGCTGCAAATCCCAAACTTATGGGCTGTTTTGGTCATATTTTGATGTGAGAAAATTGGGCAACTATAAAAGCAATACTTGGGCAAAATATCCATCATCTTTGGCCATATTTCAAGCTTGGAGCTAGGGTTCATCATCAACCACACCATTGGAGGAGAAGATTGGAGCTCTTGAATGATAAAACTCTTAACCCTTTCTTCAATTCCTTGTTATGTATTGAATATTTAAGTGTGTTGTATTTTATTCTCTCACTTGCATCTTGTTTATGAGAATATCCATTATCAAGTGTTGAATTAAATCTCTTATTTTGCTTATGTATTGAACAATTTTTATTTCTAATGAAGTGGGTTAATTTTTTTCTATCAACTCTTCATGCTTAAATGTCTCTTAATGGTTGCAAACATTATTTGTGCCTAAGTACTTTTACTTTGCTTAAGAAAGAAAGTGAAAGTTAGGAAAAGAGTTAGATAGTAAGGATTTGGGTCATTAAATCCATCTAATAACTTGAGCTAGAGATAGGATAATTAACTTGAGGTTGAATTGATTGTGTTTAACATCACACTCTAAGGCTTGAGAAAGCTTAGAGTGAAATTCATTGATTTGGTTGAGAGACTTTCAATGAGATTTTAGAAATCATTATCTATTAACATAAACCCGCTCATAGTTGTAAAATTATAAAATACATTGGATCATTACTTGAGAGTAATTTCTCTTGTATTCATGCTTATGGTCATTGATCATTTTACTTACTTTCTAGGTTAGTTTAATTCCGCATTAGTTATAATTTTCTCAAAAAACCAAAATATTATCTATCGTTTGGCTTAGCTTAGTAAGTGAAAGTTCCTTACTTTCTTAATCGCCTAGTATATTGTTTCCTGTGGGATCGACCCCGACTCATAGTTGGGTAAATTATATCGCATACGACCGTGTACACTTTCTCTTTGAGGAGTGAATTTAGACGTTATCAGGGAGATCCTCGACTACTCAAAGAGTACACCTTCTCACTAGAGGGTGCTATTGGATTTAGATTTAATTTAGCATGGCAATACACTTAAATGGAAGTGCGGAATCTAAGCCTCCATAAACATCTCGCCAAACAAAACACACATTGAATAGTCCATTTAATCTCTTCGGGAACAATAAATAATTATTCTCACCTCTGGACATAGAAATGCATCATTCCAAAATATAGATCAGACTGCACTAAAATAGTGCAATCTTCCCAACTTACAAAAGGCAATACAACCAAAACAAAAAGCATCCCTAATCTTCTCATAAGGATCCACAATCTTCAGTACTAAATTTAAGTTTAGTTTCTATAAGGGATCACCTGCTAGACAAACATGCATGACACTATATACTGCTTTATTTTTTCTTCCCTTTTTTTATGTACTTATACACCTCATTTATTATGATTAACTCACAATCCATCCAGAACAAGATATAGAACGGGTATGACAAAAAGAGGTAAATGAATAAGGGCAAGGATACCACTTTGGGTTCTCCTTGAAACTAAAATTGACCCTAAAGTCAAAATTTCAAAGACATCCATAGGGAGGAGTGGAGGAAGCTTTAGTAAGACTCGAATTCTAGTTCAATTTTGTACTTTCATCCTTAAATTAAACAAGGAATATCTAGTGTTTCAAAAAATTAAAATGAATCATAGTTCAAAAACAAGCGATAACTTGACTTTGAACCCAAGGGTGACCCTAAGAAACCAGTGAAGCCTTAAATAACCAGTCAAGGGCCAACGCTTACTCCATCCCCTTAGCCCCGTCCTATTTATAACAGACCCAAAATGAGGTCCCCACCAGCAGCTTACAGAAACCCAACTTGGCATGCAATATAAAACATCGTAAGCTAGAGATCCCCTATCTCTACCAATTTGTCTATTTTTAATTCAAATAGCTCAGGTTATAATGAACCTAGAAAATCAACAATCACACGTACATGACAGTGAAAAATTGCATCCATAGCGTCTAATAAAATAATCTACAATCTATCTATTTAATTACTACGACTGCAGCATCAATAGTTTCATCTCTGGCAAATCAAGGTTAACTACAAAATCAGTGCTCATAATCATGGAAAAAGATAAAAAGAACAAGAAAACACATACTATGCTTCTTCTTGATGTTGGTAAATGAAATTTCTATTACTTCATAAAAGAAAAGAATCCAGACTTAAGTGTGTATGCTTCAATTTTGTATCATATTTAGGTAAATTTCTACGACTTTGCATGACGTTTGTCTTCCAAGAAAATCTTGAATCAAGGTCACAAAACTCATGAAGTCCGTATGCTTAAGATTATTCGTGACTACAAATTTTAAAAAAATAGTTAGGAGATATTACATGTAAATGAAAATTGATGAAATTGATTTCTATATCTTGCTTAGACTCCCCACACCGTATTGGTGCAGGGTGGATGAAATGGAGGCTTGCTTCCGGAGTGTTGTGTGACAAGAAAGTGTCACCATAACTTAAAAGGCAAGTTCTACAAAGTGATAATTAGACCAACTATGTTGCATGGGGCGGAGTGTTGGCCAGTTAAGAATCTCATGTTCAGAAGATGAAAGTGACGGAAATGAGACTGTTGTGATGGATGTGTGGGCACACTAGGAGAGATAGAATTAGGAATAAAGACATCCGAGACAAGGTTGGAGTAGCCTCGGGGGAAGACAAGATGCGGGAAGCGAGGCTGAGATGGTTTGGGCATGTGATGCGCAGAGATGCAAATGCCCCAAGGCGGAGGTGCGAGAGGCTGGCTAGCGACGGTTTCAGAAGAGGTAGAGGTAGGCCGAATAAGTATTGGGCAAAGGTGATTAGACAAGACATGACGCATTTCCTGCTTATCGAGGACATAACCTTAGATAGGAGGGTATGGAGGACTCATATTGGGGTAGAAGGCTAGTTGGTAGTAGTGTTTATCCTTTCTTACGAATAGTTGTATTGCTCTATAGTTTCTTGTCACTTGATTTCTGCGAGTATATGTCTTCACAGAATGGTTTATCATGGCTTATTTACTTTTATTGTTTTCATTTTCATAATTACTTTGAATTGTTTGCCCGTATCTAATCTTTCCTATGCTTTTTCTTGAGCCGAGTGTCACGACCCAACCCCGTGGGCCGTGACTAGGGCCCGAATTGGGCACCCGAACACAATCACAAATCCGAGTGGCAAACAGATGACTTATACCGACACAAATATCAAACGCTGCCTCAGATTATATCAAACACATCCAGGTATATAACAGAAGCCGACAAGGCGGTGTTTCAAATTTATAAGATTTTCAGAAAAAAAAATTCGGCAGAGTTTCCTTTGTTTTTCGGACTATCCAAAATAACCCTGTACACAGCAAATACCACAAAGGCCACAGAGGGCCAACAGAACAACATATACATGTGCGAGCCGACAAGGCTGCCATAACGAACAAGGTCATACAAACACATTTGTACAGAAGTAGGCACACACACCCACAAATACGTCTACAGACCTCCAAACAGACCAAACGGATCATATGGCGGGACAAGGCCCCGCCGTACCCCGAATAAACACATACATATACGACAAAAGGGAGTTATACCACAAGCTAGGCTCCGAAACAAAGGAGCAGTCCAAAATAGCTGAATAGGTATCCTAAGCTGGCGGATCTCCAAAACGAGCGTCTGTAACTGCGGGCATGAACGCAGCCCCCCCCCCCCCCCCCGAAGAGAAGGGGGTCAGTACGGAATATGTACTGAACATGTAAAGCATGAAATGTAGTAATAGACTCATACTGAGATAAGATGTACAGGACTCAATGCAACCTGCAGAATTTCATGAAAACTTGCCTTTGAACATATTTCATCTGTATCGTTCTCATATCAATATTAACATAGTGTTTTGTAATCAATGTTGCATAATCATTCTGTATATAACATGTATAACGTGTCCCGGCCCTTTAGTAAGGGACTCGGTAATTAAAATCATAGCATCATAAACATAAACATATACGTGTCCCGGCCCTTTAGTAAGGGACTCGGTAATAAGGAATATATGCCCTCCTGGCCACCATCTCCATATCATCATATCATCATTTCATCATCATACATATATATATATAACGTGTCCTGGCCCTCTAGTGAGGGACTCGGTGAATAATATAGTAAACATGTGCACGAAAACGTGTCCTGGCCCGGGACTCAGTGAAGGATATAGCGGTAAACACGAGCAGAATAATGAGCAACCACATATATGCAATTCATCTTTTTAGACTCAATGGATAAGCAACTAACCAGCTCTAAAGTGTCAAAATAATATTCATATTCGGTTCATTTTAAGTCTCATAACAAACTATTACAAGAAACGTTTCAGATTTCATGTACATGTATCACTTTAACATGATGTAGCTTTTGAAAGTCAAGTATGTCTCTAGTTGTGCAATTCTTTAAGAATAGGAACTTTCATGCATTATTCATTAGTCACTCATATTGTAGGCACATGACAACAACCTTAATGAAATATAGAATCATAAGTCATACATGGAACTAGAGAATAGAATTTACCCCAAGGTTCATATCGTTTCATACTTACGTCTAGGACATGCCAAAAGAAAGAAGGAATAGGATTTACATACCTTTAGCGTTTAGTCGTATTATACTTGTACTTGCTGCCCAATAACACTTATCCTATACCAAGATATCAAGAGCTACGATTAGTCTACGAGGGAATTCAATACGTACTTTAACGTTAACAATCCCTTTCAAACATTTAGACCACGTTTCGTTCGCATTCAAACCCACTAGCGTTACAAGCTAACATTGCTAATCGTTCTTTTATATATTAATCAAAACTTGTTTAAACATGACTTAGGGAACTTGGACAGTCCATACACCATTCAAAACTGTTTCATACACATGGCTAAACAACACACATAGCATTTCCATTCTCACTTAGCAATTTTCCAGTTTTAACTTGCAACAACAACAACACGTTTAATGACATTACTTTCATGATTTTTGGAACTGTTTTAGCATCATTTCCATTCTTACAACATCCCACAATTCATCTTAATTTCAACTTGAATCATTATGCTTCACTTCCACTAAACGTTCATAACAAGAATCAACACTCAACACATACAATTTCACCTCTAGCACTAAAACAGTCCACTGTTTTGGACTGCTTGTATGCTTCAACATAATTCATTTCTTTAGCATCTTAATTCACATATTCAACATGCATACAATACACCACAATGTCCATAACAACAACAATCAAAATGTGGCACAAAACAGTCCATAATCTCCCCTAAAACAGTCCCTTTACACGGCTTCAACACTAGTCCAACAACTTCATGATTTTCATCCTTTTATCCAAACTACAACACATTCAATCCATTTCCAATACATGTACGAGAAGATTTGACATGATTTCATTAGAGTCTTCAACACATGGCTCACTTTAATTTTTAGAAAAACAGTCCAATATCCAACATGCCACATCACAAACAAACTTCTACAATCTTTGTTCATTTACCTATGTTGATACATATTCAATTCATCAACAATACAAGCAAAATGAAATCAACCATGACTTCACCAATACTCATGGCTAACTCTCTACTTCAAATACAACAACAATCCAACAACAACATGCATGAACTATACATTCAAATCGTTATGAAACACAAGAACAATAAGCATTCTTACCTTACAATCTTGTTCTTCACTTTGGACGAATTTTCAACACTATTGAGGTGATACACTTCTTGGTTTCGTTTCAACAACTACTACATATTCTTGTACACTAAATGAGGAGTTGATTTGAGGAAGAAAACTGATTTTTTTGGAGTTGAAATTCACTCACTACTCTTGGCTAGCTCTTAGGCGTGAGCTCCTTCTCTCTACACTCTACTTCTTCTAACTTTGAATGTTGAAATGACTTTGTGAAAATGTGGAGTGAGCAGATTTGTTTGTCTATATGTCCCCCTCCATGCCTTGGACATGTGCCTTACTTTATTTTGGGTCAATAACCATTGACCACTCCACACACTCTACACGGCTAGCTTTGTCCCTTTAATGGACTGATTTTTTTTTTGGTCCCCCCAATCCCACTTAATAATATAATAGTGGTTAATTTAATACCTATTTTTCATTTGTGCTTCCATGCCAAACGAAATTGTAGTTAAATTATGACTTGAAACGAAACCGGAAGTTAAAATCTCTACTTCGTATCTTAAAATAGTCTTGTCTTTAACTTGTCACGTTTAGTTTAAAACGTCCCAATGTATGAAAATATAGGATGTAACACCGAGGGTCTTCCGGAAACAGCCTCTCCCTACCTAAGGTAGGGGTAAGGTCTGTGTACACTCTACCCTCCCCAGACCCCACGTTGTGGGATTCACTGGGTATGTTGTTGTTGTTGTTGTTGTTGTTGTTGTTGTTGTTGTTGTTGCTGCTGCTGCTGCTTAGACTCCCCAAAATTATAAAGTTTTACTTTCCTGTGCGCACCCAATAAATTATTGTGTTTACATTATCATAATTTAAACCTGAGTGATGGATGACCCTTAGTATCAGGGCTATCTCCCTTAACAATTTACAAAATCATGTCATAAAGAATTTACACTTCAATATTGAAGAGAAAATATAAAGTTTTTGTTAAACTTACCGAAAAGTCCTTCGATACGCATTTGAGAGCCCAACATGTATTGTTTCGTATTCTTTCCACTTGAAATCTTGTAATGTAACAGATTTTCTATCTATTACTTGACACAGAGAATCGCCATCTCTCAACCTATAATGTCGTTCAATAAAGAGGAGGATGGTTACATCATCGGGTTTAAGAACAAATGCAAGGGGCATAGCTATACCCTCTCCAAAACATTTTTCTAAGCAGTAGCAACCTTCTTGCTGCCTGACGAGCATCTTGAAGACTTATATAATGTAATGCACTCGCCTCAAGCGGTGCATTACTCCCTTGAGTAGTATAGGCTGCATTGAAACAATTGATGATACCCAAAATTAAGCCATCAACGATATAATCTGCTACTATCAGGCCTTCAAAGTGATTCTCTTCCGTTGAGTTTTAATTATCTGCAAACAACGAAAGAAAAAAGTGGAACAACTAATTGAGTGAGATAAATTGACTTCCGCAACAACTAATTGTACAAGAAAAAAGAAAAAAGACAAGAAGATAACTTCATCCTAAACTAAAACAGGATCAACAAATGCCTAAATGAGGATCTCCAATGGCCAAAAGAAATTTTTAAATCACCGTACGAGAGTATCTAAAGAAAATATAGTGGATCAGAAAAGAAAAAAGGAAAAGTGGGAACACTCAAGTATCTCCTCAAAGGAGTTTAGCTGAAAATAAGAATCCAACTCCAATCAAACAAACAATTTAGTTGAAAATTACAAAAAGTCTCAACATTAAACTCATCATGAAAAACAAACAACACCCAAATTCAAGAAAATGAAGAAAAAAAAAATGTTGAAATTTGCTAAAGTTCCTAACTTTAAACAAAAGCGTAGAAGATTTTACCACAAAGTCATCTATTAGTCTAAGAGAATCAAAACCCAATTCCAATAAACTTAACAATTTAGCTAAAATTAACAAAAATGTCAACTTTAAACAAACGTTTAGAAGATTTTACCCAAAAGTCTATGAAAATAAGAATCCAACTCCAATCAAACAAACAATTTAGCTGAAAAATACTAAAAGTCTCAACATTAAACTCATTCATGAAAAACAAAGAACACTCAAATTCAAGAATCTGTATTTTTTTTTTTTTTTTTGGAAATTTGCTTAAGTTCCCAGCTTTAAACAGAAGGGTATAATATATTTAAATGGAAAAACACCTAAATTTATACATGTCGGTCAAGTGGGCAACACTTGAAGGGTTCACATCCTATATTCGCACCTTCACTGTGTGTGTTGTGCGCGAGGCTTGGCAGCACGAGCACTGCGGAGGCTGTTGGGAAGAAACAAGCAATAACCAAATTGCACGACGAGGTAACAGCGGAAGAAATACCCAAGTCAAAACTTCTCACACTATTTGAACCAAGAGAAGACAATAAACACTAGCACAGATGGAAATCTGGGCAGCAGCTATACCAACAATAAAATAGCAAAGCAAGCAAAAATAAATCAATTCACGGGTAAAACCCCTTCAAGGTGAAGAGGAAACATCCACGGGACCCCCGGCCCACAAAAGCTCTACTATAATCAACAAGAGTTACAACAATGTTCTCCAAATGGATACAACAACAAAGCCAAGCACGGAGCAACAATACATAAAAGATAGCACCAAAACCAGTGAAGAAAGGAAAGAAATCACCCCCAAAAACAAGCTACTGTTCGTACTCGAAAACTGGATCTACAGACCACAACATCCGATCACCACCTTTGAAATCGAAGAACCAGATGTTGAGAACCCCCAGTTCAAATTTAAGCACGATCCAACGGTTAACGAACCAGAAAACACAATTTAAAGTGGACTGTTGTAGCAGAAAATTTCTGGACGAAAATCTGCTTTCTCTCTCACGTTTTTCTCTCTATATGGCTGCTATGAATTCACTCTTGTGTTGTAAAAATAAGATCTAAATTGATCCTATATATAGAGGAATTTTTGGGCAAAAATGGCCTGGTCCAAATTGGATTAGGTTTTATTAATCCAATTCCACATAGGAAGGGAAAACCCAAAAACCTAACAATTCTCCCCCTCCCGACTATGTGGAGGAAACTGTCATCCCGGCGATCAAGCAACACTCTTAAAACTTCACTCTTGGCAAAGCTTTGGTCAACATATCCGAACCATTATCATCGGTGTGAATCTTCTCAAGTTCAAGCAACTTAGAATCCAACACATCTCTAATCCAATGGTATCTCACATCAAAATGTTTCGACCTACCATGAAATGTACAGTTCTTGCCAAGATGAATAACACTTTGACTGTCGCAATAAAGCACATACCTCTCTTGAGCAAAGCCAAATTCCTCCATAAATCTCTTCATCCAGAGCAACTCTTTACAAGCTTCAACGGCAGCAATAAGCTCAGCTTCTGTAGTAGATAGAGCAACACATTTTTGCAACCTAGATTGCCAAGACACAGCTCCCCCTGCATAAGTAATCAAGTAGCCCGAAGTAGACTTACGAGTATCAACATCACCGGCCATATCTGAATCAGTGTAACCACAAAGAATAGGCTTTCCTGTCCCAAAACACAAACTCAGACTAGAAGTGCCATAAAGATATCTCATAATCCACTTCATAGCATTCCAATGCTCTCTTCCCGGATTAGAAAGAAAACGGCTGACAATACCAACGGTATGAGCAATAACAGGTCTTGTACAAATCATTGCATACATAAGACTGCCAACGGCTGAAGCATAAGGAACTTCGGACACTGCTTCGTGCTCAATTTGAAGTGCATAGCTAAAGGTGTTTTGACAACTTTAGCTTTATCCATATTGAACCTGCGAAGTACTTTCTGAATGTACTTCTCTTGTGATAACTACAACTTCTTGGCCTTTCTGTCACGAACAATTTGCATGCCAAGAATCTGCCTTGTTGGTCCCAAGTCTTTCATGGCAAAAGACTTATTCAACTCTTGCTTCAACTTCTGAATTCTACAATCATTCTGACCAACAACAAGCATGTCATCAACATAAAGCAATAGAATGATAAAGTCACCATTAGAGAATTTTTGCACAAAAACACAATGATCTGAAGAAGTCTTCTTGAAGCCCTATTGACTCATAAAAGAACCAAACTTCACATACCACTGCCTGGGAGCTTGTTTTAAACCATACAAGCTCTTCTTCAATTTGCAAACATAATTTTCTTTACCCTTGACTTCAAAACCTTCTGGCTGCTCCATATAAATTTCTTCATCTAAGTCACCATGGAGAAAAGCAGTTTTAACATCCATTTGCTCAACCTCTAAATCTAGACTTTCAGCCAAGCCCAGAACAACTCGAATGGATGACATCTTCATAACTGGAGAAAAGATTTCATCAAAATCAACTCCCTTCTTCTGATTAAAGCTCTTGACAACCAATCTAGTCTTGTATCGTGGAACTGGGTTACCATCTTCATGTCTCACCCTAAAATCCCACCTGTTTTCAAAGCTTTTCTGTCTCTAGGAAGCTTAACCAGATCAAATGTATGATTATCATGCAAGGATTTAATCTCATCTTGCATAGCATCAAACCACCTTTCCTTTTCTTCACTATCTATGGCCTCATCAAAACTTTCAGGTTCTCCCCCATCAGTCAAGAGTACAAACTCATTGGGAGAATAACGAGATGAAGGTACTTTATCTCTAATAGATCTTTTGAGAGAACTCTCTAGAATATCAATAGCAACTGGTTGCTGGCCAACCACATCATCTTCCACTAGAGCATCAACAACATCATGCTGGTCATTCTGAACATGATCACTATCTTCATTATCAACTTGATCTTCATTATTTTGAAGATTTTCTTCAGGTGCAATAGTCACAGGAATTGGATCAAAATCAACTAAGCTCTTATTGCTTTGAGAATCAACCTTCTCAGCTTTGTCAAAATCTTCAATTATTTGGTCTTCAAAGAACACGACTTCTAACAAGTTTCTTCTCAACTGGATCATAGAAACGATAGCCAAATTCGTCTTGATCATAACCAATGAAGATACACTGCCTAGTTTTAACTTCCAGCTTTGACCTCTCATCCTTAGGAACATGCACAAAAGGCCTTGCACCCGGAGACTCTCAGATGAGCATAAGAAACATCCTTACCAAACCAAACTCTGTCAGGGACATCACCATCCAAAGCAACAGTAGGAGATAATTGATAACATAAGCAGCAGTATTAAGTGCTTCTGCCCAAAATGAATCTGGCAGCTTAGCATCTGAAAGCAAACATCTAACCCTCTCAACTAGAGTTCTGTTCATCCTCTCTGCTAGACCATTTAACTGAGGAGTCTTTTGGAAGAGTTTTCTGATGCCGAATACCCTGCTGTCTACAATAATTATCAAAGGGACCAATGTATTCACCACCATTGTCTGAGCGAATGTATTTTAGTTTCTTCCCTGTCTGTCTCTCAACCAATGCCTGAAAAGTCTTGAACACATCAAGTACTTGATCCTTGGACTTCAAAGGAAATACCCAGAGTTTGCGAGAATGATCATCAATAAAAGTCACAAAGTAAAGTGCACCACCATGAGAGCTTACTTTAAAAGGACCACACAAATCAGAATGTGCCAACTCCAGCAAATCATGCTTTCTTGAAGGTGAATGACTTTGAAAAGAAACTCTTTTCTGTTTCCCGGCTAAGCAATGAACACATCTCTTTAACTTTGCTTATTTCACTCCAGAAAACAAATTCTTCTTAGCCAAATTATCAATCTCCTTCTCACTCATATGACTCAGCCTTCTATGCTATAGTTCTGATGAAGTATCATTCTCCACAAAATTTACTGAGTCACCACAAATGGAGCCCTGAAATAAGTACAAGTCAGACATCTTGTAACCTCGAGCCACAACCATTGAACCTTTAAGAAGCTTCCACTGGCCACCACCAATGGTTTGATCATAACCATCATCATCAAGATTTCCTACAGAAATTAAATTCAGACGAACATCTGGAGCATGCTTGACAATGTTAAGAACCAATCTCGAACCGTTCTTACTTTTCAAGCAGACTGTGCCAATACCAAGTACCTCAGCCTCACTATCATTGCCCATTCGTAAATTTTCAAAATTACCCGGAGTATAAGAAGAAAATAATTCCTTCTTTGGCGTGACATGAGAAGTGGCACCTGAATCCACAAACCAGGTAGACTTAACACAAACAAGGTTGATATCATTTTTACTACAAGCAACAAGAAGATCATTTTCAGCAACAACAACAACACGATTTTCATTATCGCCTTCTTTCTTTTGCCCTTTCTGGTCTCTCTTAAACTTGTAGCAATGTTTCTTGATGTGCCATTTCAAGTGACAATAGTCACATGTAAGATTCTTGTACCTGGAGGATCTTGACTTACTTCTACTTTTGCCTCTGTCATTCTAACCTCTGAAGTTACTTCTCCCCCTGTCTTCAGTAACCAAAACATCGAAGTATGAAGTTGAAGAAGACGACGCTTGAGATCTTTTTCTCATCTCTTCATTCAAAACACCACTCTTGGCATATTCCATGGTTACACCATCACTGGGAGCAGAATTAGTCAAAGAAACTCGAAGAGTTTCCCAAGAGTCTGGCAGAGTATTAAGAAGCCAAAGTCTCTGTATTTCTTCATCAAACTTGACACCCATTCCAGACAGCTGATCAAGGACACCCTAAAAATCATTGATATGATCAAAAATAGGACTGCCCTCTTTGTATCTAATATTCATCAATTGTTTCAGTAGGAACAACTTATTATTGCCATTCTTCGAAGCATAAAGTGTCTCGAGCTTGTCCCACAAGCTTTTAGCATTTGTCTCATTCACAATATGATTTCGAACATTATCTTCAACCCTTTGCCTAATATAGCCACAAACCTATAAGTGCTCAAATTCCCAATCCTCATCTTCAATAGACTCGAGTTTATTAGAAGCGAACAGATGTAAATGCAACTTCTTGACAAATAGAAGATCTTTCATCTTACTTTTCCAAATATGGTAATTACTGCCGTTTAAACAAACCATCTTGCTCATATTTGCCTCCATCATTCAAATAGACAATCAACACAACCAAATACAACCACAAGCTCTGATACCACTTTGTTGGGAAGAAACAAGCAATAACCAAATTGCACGACGAGGTAACAGCGGAAGAAATACCCAAGTCAAAACTTCCCACACTATTTGAACCAAGAGAAGACAATAAACACTAGCACAGATGGAAATCCGAGCAACAGCTATACCAACAATAAAATAGCAAAGCAAGCAAAAATAAATCAATTGCAAGAGACACCAAATTTACGTGGTAAAACCCCTTCAAGGTGAAGAGCAAACATCCACGGGACCCCCGGCCCACAAAGGCTCCACTATAATCAACAAAAGTTACAACAATATTCTCCAAATGACTACAACAACAAAGCCAAACACGGAGCAATAATACATAGAAGATAGCACCAAAACCAGCGAAGAAAGGAGAGAAATCACCCCCAAAAATGAGCTATTGTTCGTACTTGAAAACTGGAGCTACAGGCTACAAAATCCGATCTCCACCGTTGAAATCAAAGAACCCGATGTTGCGAACCCCCAGGTCAATTTTCAGGACGATCCAACGGTTAACGAAGCGGGTAACACAATTTAAAGCGGACTGCTGTAGCAGAAAATTTCTGGACGAAAATCTGCTTTCTCTCTCACGTTTTTCTCTCTATATGGCTGCTATGAATTCACTCTTGTGTTCTCAAAATAAGACCTAAATTGATCCTATATATAGAGGAAATTTTGGGCAAAATTGCCCTGGTCCAAATTGGATTGGGTTTTATTAATCCAATTCCACATAGGAAGGGAAAACCTGAAAACCTAATTGGATTGGGTTTTATTAATCCAATTCCACATAGGAAGGGAAAATTCAAAAACCTAACAGAGGCTTGCCAAGATACCATGGGGTGCGGCACTATGAGAAAGTACAGAAATGACAACAGTTTTTTTGGCAACAAAAATAATATAGTCGCAAAATTAATACTTGGCAACAGCCAAACAATTTAATTTTGTTGCTATAGTATTAACATTGTTGCAAAAAGTACTTTTGGCAACAGCAAAAAAATTGTTGCACGTCGTTGCAATAACAGTCGTTGAAAAAAATTTATGCAACAACAAAAAAAAAATTATTGTGAAAAGTACTTTTTGCAACAATAATCAATCTAAAAAAACAAAAAAAAAATTATTGGCAAATATCTCTTTCTTGTAGCTGCTATCAGGAGATCGTGAGACATAGCTGGAAAGCAGCCCATGACATTTTGGACATGGCAATGCGTCCAAGGGACAAATCATGAGGCTTATTGGGCCAAGGAGGACAATATTGCACATGTATCCTCATTCATTACGATGAAAAATCCTTGATGGAGTTGTTAGGCCAAGAATCTTTGGGGTTGAAAACGTTCTTGACTATAATTGAGTAATGCTTGGAAACAACAATGGCAACGGGCTTTTGGGCTCTGCAATCACGAGTTAAGGCACAAATCTTTAAACTTAGTACTCCTTCGGATAAAAAAAAGAGTTCACTTAGTCTTTTTTTTTGGTAAAAAAAAGAGTCCACTTAGCAAATCAAGAAAGAATTAACCTTGATTTTCCATATTTACCCCTATTAAGTGTTATATGATCAAATCTCAATGCCTATTTAATTAGGGGTGGTTTAGTCAAATTACCTATTTTTATCTAGGAGTTAGTATTTTTTTTAGGGGTGTGTAAATGACTAAGTAGACTCTTTTTTTGATCCGGAGGGAGTAAAAGTTAACAATATGTATATTGTTTACATATAATTAGTCATTTTAATCAATCACATATAAATGGGATTTACATAAATATGTATGTGCCAATCATCATCTTCGGACGTAAAAGTTAAGATTAAGTGACTAAACGAGGTGATTAAATAGATCTATACGGAGTTTTGTGGTGGCTGTACAAGCTTTT
The DNA here is from genome assembly GCF_019175385.1 of Lycium barbarum. Classification (NCBI taxonomy): domain Eukaryota; kingdom Viridiplantae; phylum Streptophyta; class Magnoliopsida; order Solanales; family Solanaceae; genus Lycium; species Lycium barbarum. The sequence continues at coordinate 9,747,622 of NC_083343.1, forward strand.
TAGTCAAATCCTACTGGTTAATATTGCCACAATGATTGACAGCAAATTGACATATTTGTTACTCCCTCCGGATTAAAAAAAAAGTCTACTTAACCATTTACACATCCCTTAAGAAAATACTAGCTCCTAAATAAAAATAGATAATTTAACTAAACTACCCCTAATTAAATAGGCATTGGGATTTGATCATATAACACTTAATAGGAGCAAATATGAAAAAGCAAGATTAATTCTTTCTTGATTTGCTAAGTAAACTCTTTTTTTTACCCAAAAAAAAAAGACTAACTGAATTCTTTTTTTGATCCGGAGGGAATAGCTTCAATGCTTTTCTTAGTCTTGTGACAAGTACCCATGCATTTTGGTCAAAAGTAGTAAGCTAATCAATTAAGCCGGCGCATTGCTAAAGTCTAAGGGGTCGTTTGGTTGGAAACAAGTTATTATCACAGGAATATTTATTCTGAAATTAGTTATTTTGGGATTAATTATTCTATCCTTTCATATAGATAAAATAACACTATAATTTCGAGATTAGTTATAGCATAATTTTATTTCAACTAAATATCGAATAAATTCATCTCAAATTTAATCTCGAGATTATTTATATTCCTTATCTCTCTTACTAAACGAGCTCAAAGGGTACACACATTAGCTAATGAAAAGACGACAATGAAATGTCATACATATATAATAGAGACATACTCTCTCCGTCTCATATTATTTATTCACATTACTAATAATATATGTCCCAAATTATTTATCAATTTACAAAATCAAGATAGAATTAATTAAATCTTTTCAATCTTTCCCTTAATATTAAGTGTTCTTGAAAATAATCAATATTGATTAAAGTGCATTTATTGAAGATATATTATAAAAATATACCTTTTATTTATGATTTTGTAAGGAACGTGTAAAAAGAAAATGGATAAGTAATATGAGACGAAGGGAGTAACCATTTAAAAGCTTATTTCTTGGATATATAGATTACATAATTAAAATTCTAATGGATTTATAGGTACAAGGAGGCCGGTCAGCATATCATCTTTTTGTTTTTGGTTTTCATATGGCATTACTGTTACCTTCTTTGAGGTCTGATCAATTTAGATTTTTGCCCTTTGAGAGTAAAATGCTCTTATCAATTAAACGATTTCATTCTCAGGGTTTGAACTTAAGACGTTTTATTATCTATTTCCTCATCAGTTATCACAACCTTTAATGGTATCAACATCATTTTTGCTATAAAACATTTGAATAAATAATTCTAGAAACCATTGAACTTGTGTCTCACATACGAAATTTTGCTATGCCACTGAACTTTGTTTGCACTTTATGTTCTAAGAAGTATAAAAATGCTATATGTATTTTGCAAACTTTACACATCATTGTCTTTAGTTAATGAGCCTTTTCAATTCAGTGTTCCATATGGGCCTTGTAAATTATTTTTATTCTGTCTTTTTCATGATAAATTCTATTTCTCATCTGATGCGGAGTAGTTTATTGTATACAAGATAGCTGAATAGTTTGAAAATATTACCTTTGTGAATAACCTTCTGGTAAATCCTTTTAGACCAGAAAAAATGAAGTACGGGTCTGTTTTGATATGAATAAAAACATTTTCTGAAAAAAAATCTGTTCTTATTTTCTCTTATTTAGTTGTACTAAATATTTGGGATTTCCTAAAATTATTGAAAGATAACTTCCCTACAAGCCCAAGAAAAGTCATTCTCCGGGTTCGAATATTTGCTATTTAACTTGTGGCCATTTAAATTTTTTAAAAGTTTTTGCATGTCTACCACTTCAGAACAATTTCAGGCATGCGGTATTTGAAGTTGGGCTTAGTCAAGTCTTTATCTGAAGCTACATGTGGTTGAAGTCCACGAAAGTGATTGAACATCGATCAGTCATATGTGCATGAACTTTAGGCAAAAATGGTTGAAGTCCAGGCAAAAATGCATGAACTTCAGCCATAACACAAGTGCCAGATCGGCCATATAAAACTTTACATTTTTGTCTGAAGTTTGGCTTTAGACACTGCATATTCAAAGTTGTTCCGAAATGGATAGACTTGCGATTTTTTTACACAATGCGGATATAACTTAAATGGTGATTCCAAAATCGAGTTGTGCAGTACTTCATAGCGATCTACCTACACATGTTCCAAGGCAAATCTAGTGCTAGAATGTTTGTGTTATAATGTGAAAATATTTTCTAGAAATATATTTCTCTTATACATCAAGTAAATTCAGAATAATCAAAAAGGTAAAAATAACTGCTCCTCGTGTTTTTCTCAAAAATATTTTTCAGGAAAAATATTTTCTTTCACACCTAATACACCCAATTGTAAAAGAAGTTGTTAGCCACGGTTCTTAAGGTTCTTATAGATGCCATATCTCTCCCTATCCATGTGTAGATTTCTCAATCTTCTCAACCATGAGTAAGAGCTACAAGCTCAAGTTGGCTACATATGAAAGGCTAATGTAAAAGAACATACAAGTTGCATATATAACTTTGTATAGTTCACAAATCTATTGCTAAAATTGCAAGTTCACATAAACTAAGCATTTCCTAAATTTTTGTGGTCCACAACAAATTGGTAAAATTAAAAGCAATGGACTAGTCATGTGATTTATGCTTTAACCATGCATTTACCAAAATTGTTCCAAAGTATTGGGAGCCATGAATTTTTCATGGCTTGTTTAGCATCCCATGTGAATAGCTCTTTGAATAATCTTCTTTTTGGTGTACCAAATTCATGACTGAAGAATCTCGATGTTGTTACTTGTTTGGCTCCTATTAGTCCTCATAATTTATTAAGGTTCTTATGATATTTGAAAGGTCACAAGATTCTTTCCCTATTATACAATTAGAATATATGGTAGAAGATTCTTTTCAAGCACAATCTTAATTTGCTTCAATATGAGTTCCAAGGTTAACGCATTCGATGATTGGTATTTATATTGGGATCCAATTAAATTTGAATTCGTGCTACTTGGTCTCACGTTGGGAGAGAGAGGGGGTGGGCGGATAAAGCATTCCACGACAAAGACCATTTCATACTCAAGACTCCTATCAAAAACCTTTAATTGAGCATGAAGGAACATTTATTCTGCATCCACTGCACGTGCGAGGACTTGATAGTCGCTACTGTACACACTAATTGAAGTTACAAATAACCTAGACTTTTTTTTTTCCACTTTCTCTCTCGTATTAAGTATTATGGTTTCTATTAGGATTAATATATTTGGTCCTTCAATTATTGATAAATTCTTATTTTAGTCCTTGTATATTTAGATAAGCAAAATTAACTTTCAAGTGATTGAAATGTGCACATTTAATCACTTTAATTGTATATATTCACAAATTTAGCAAAATTATTAGTTGTTCCACCAATATTTAAATATCTATGTATTATGTTACGTTTATCTTGGTTTTTTGGCCAAATGAAATTTTCTTGATTCAACCAAGTAGTTATGTACATGCTATTCCGTGGTTTAATTTATATTGTTACTTCGAATTAGTGGGTAATATAGTAATAAAGATAGGGCAATTCGCAGAATTGCCCTTCTTTTGGGGTGGTCTTTAAATTTTGCCCTTCATATTTGAAATCTTTAAATTTTGCCCTTCGCTAAATCTCATGGGTTTCAAGTTCGAACCCCCACACAGTCAAAATTAAAAAAAAAAAATCGCAAGGCAAAGTTTAAATTTCATTATGCCCCCATCGGCATACACTTGTGAAGGAATTAGCAAAGTTATGACGGACCCGGCATACTTATGCCTTATGGCAGACTTGGCATAAGTATGTCGGTTCCGGCATAACTTTGATAATTCCTTCACAAGTTTATGCCGGATCCGGCATAAAAGTATGCCCCCATCGGCATAAACTTGTTAAGGATTTACCAAACTTATGCCGATGGGGGCATACTTATGCCTTATGGGCAAACTTTGCCTTGAAGCATATATATGTATTTTTTCAAGCATATATACCAAAGTTACATGGAAAAGTATTATGCTGCAACCAAATGTCCATCCCATATACAAATTCACACTTTGGCTGGCAATACAAGGTAGATTAGCAACTGTTGATAGACTTCACAAATTTGGCATTCAAGTGCCACCTGATTGCATCTTCTGTGGGCAGACCCAAGAAACATTTTCCCATCTTTATTTTGAATGCTCCATCACAAAAGGGTTGTGGTACAGATTGTTGGTATGGCTGGGGTACACTAGAAGAATAGGGGGCTGGCAAAATGAAATCAAATGGATCTCACACATTGCTAGACACAAATCAGGCCACTGCTCCATTACTTGCTGCATTTTTGGTATGCTAGTGGCATTGGTTTGGAGAGAAAGGAACCTACTCAGATTTCAAAACACTCAGTTTCTTCCTGATAGACTCTGCAGAGAGATTTCACAACATATTCACATCCAAGGCAGGAACAACTTCAAATGGCAGAGAGCTCTTGCTGCTATGAATTGCTATCCCTAGCTAAGTGTAGTTGATTGAAACTGGCTGTTGTTTTTTTAATGTAACAGTTGCTCCTAGTTTGACTTATACAAGTTAGTGAGTAGGAATTTTACCATGTACAGTTGAAGGTCAGCTTCAACTTTGTGTTGTACAAGTTTTTTGGATGGAATAAAATAGACTTTCAACAAAACAAAAAAAACGTTTGCCTTATAAGGCAAAGTTTAAATTTTGTATGCCCCCTCCGGCAGACTTTTAGTTATGTTTAACTAAAAGTCTGCCGGAGGGGGCAGACTTTGCCTTGAGGGGCAGACTTTTAGTTATGCCGGATCCGGCATAACTTTAACTTTTTCTTAAAGATTGTATGCTGGATCCGGCATACACTCCCCCAGTCCTGCCTTGCGAAATTATTTTTTTATTTTATGCGTGAGCGGGGGTTCTTCTTAGTAAAATTAGAGCTTAGATGGATGATATTTTCGCTATTAGATTATATTTAAAGAAGAAAAAAACTTCTCAAGAAATTTTTCAGTATCTGTATTAGGGTTCAACTAATTTGGATTTGTGCATCATAACGCCCATTAAAAGGGAAAAGTGTTCTCTACCAAAATTATTTACATAACCAAAGCTCGAACTCGAGACATCTAGTTAATTAAGGAATCCCTCCCTTTTCACTTTGACCACCTATAATAAAAGAAAAATCAACTAAAACTGCGTGAATAAAAATTGTTGAAATAACAATCAAATGTTAAAGACATACTCAATTGTTTGGTATTCTTTGATGGACCATAAAATCTTATTCCCCTTTTTTCTGACATTGCTAGTGCAAATTGGAGCTATTACTAATTATTATAAAAATGCTAAAGAACGTTTTCCATGTTTAACCAAACAGGAAACCTCTTGGATCAAAATTACCAACAAAAATTACTGACATTATATCAACGAAGAAAAAGGTTTAAATACCAAATAGGATGATGACCTCCTAGCTTTCTTAATTAAATATGGTGACATCTACAAAACAAAATATTGATAAGGTTTTAAGCTCAAAATTAAAAAATATTCACAAATTCTTTTTCTAAAAGTTTTGACAAAGAAAAGAAAATTTACCTCAGCAGTATTTCAGATAATGAACAGATAGACCCATAGGAATTTTTTGTCAAAGCATGAACTAACACCTGCATAACGGGGAAGAAAAGACAACTCCATTAATCAATGTCCGACATAGCAACATGTAAGAAGAGATACAACACAAGATTGCTCATTGCACACAAATGCACTCATACAATCAATAATTTATACGAGCATTTACCTGATAAGGAGAAGCTCAAGAGACTAAATTTATCACAATGATTTCTTTTGTGGTGTGGGTTATAACTATTCATGTCGATTAATTCATATTAGAACACAAATTCATCTTGTAACTGAAACTTTACGTGAGAATATATATTAAATAGGGGAAGGGCTAAATATGAGAGCTGTAACCGAAAGCTTAAGCAAAACTGAAAGAGAATTCAATAATAGTAACTTTTGTAATTTTTGTATATTTAGAGAATTAAGATAAGAGGATAAAATGCAATATTCTACGAAAAAAGATAAATACCAATGCTAGCCATAGAGAGGTGCCACATCACCTTGTTTATGCTTAACTTTATATTATATATAAATTTAAATAAACTTTTGAAAAGAGTCGACATAGCACTCCCTATTCATAACAAGATCAGAAAAATGCATGCAAAAACGAGTTGTTTGAACACTTTTTTGTATCTAAGTAGGATATGAACTTATTTTATTCTCCCTAAACAAATATGAAGTCCATCGTATTATTTCCTCAATTTCAAATTAAAGTAGGATCTCAAATTTCTTAGAATTACAACCTAAAAAAACGTTACAAGGTCTACAAATAATTTTTATGTGTTCTAGGATGGAACTAGCTCGGGATATTCAAATATCACTTTCCTAATGCATCTCAAAATTTTACTTGATTTGACTCTTCTAAATAAAATTACTTTCTAACATTAATATGCCAAAAAGCTTCAATTGTTGACCCGACTTGGTCAACTCTCAACCCATAGACTTGGTCACTTGTTTCCTCCCAAGAATCTTCTGTATAATTTCTTTTGTTTTACTTTGTTTCATCTTTTCAATGAAAGAAAACACAGTATATTATTTTTAAGTTTTTTTTTTTTTTAGAAAATGATAAAAAGTTATTTCACGGTGAGAAATTTTTTTGCTAATGTTCACTCGCATTTACATCAGCATAACAATTAACAAATGCATGAAATATATATGTTCTTATATATAAACTGTTGCCACTTAAATGTAGTTAACTAATTCATTTTGCAATTAAATTTTATCTCTAACTATTAGTCAACTAATATAATTTATTTTTTTCCAAATCGGTGTAATTATAAGGTAGCAGTCTTTTATGTCTCATGAGGAGAGGAGAATTATTTTTCGCACTTTTGTTGCTTATATTTTGATTTTAGTAAAAAAGGTGGATCTTCATGGACCTATATAATACAAAATCATTTTTAAACATATTGTTAGAGAACAATAATACGGAGACGTTTATGTTGTAATCGATAATGTCAGATTATGGAGTAAATGGAAGTTGGCGTGTACGTGAAGGAGCAACTAGCCAAATCATTTGCTTAATACATGCATGCCGTTTCTTCTAAGCTAAAGCCTAAAAATATGTTAGTGTTAGGTTCTGAGGGCAGAACGAGGATTTGAATCTTGTGGGTTCGGGATTTTAATTTTTTAAAGTTACTGGGTTATAAATTAATAATTTGTACATATTTGACAAAAAAATTAATACAATTATATGATTCAGATCAAAGCTACGGGGTTCGATCGAACCCACGCCCGAAGGGCTAGCTCCGCCCCTGATTAGGTTTAGTGGGATTTGGGGGATGTATCTTTTGGATTCCATTAATTATTATTGGACTAATATATGTGTAGAGACAATGTGCTGGAGCTTTTACTAGCAATTAGAACTAATTAAGTAATTATTGGGAAAGTAGTTTATTAACACCTTTTGGAGCAATAAAAATTAGAAATTGTCCACTAAGTTTCTCGTTTTCTTTTGAAAGGGAAGTACTAGTATTAATTAATAGCCAACTCTACCTAGTAGGACAAACCCCAAACTATTAGTCATGCAAAAATAGTTCTCCTAGTTGTAAACTTGTTAACCGGTTCGGTTTAACCGGTTAAAATCGGTAACCGGACCGGTTAAACCGGAATCGGAACCGGAACCGGTAGAATCGGTTAACCGTGTAAAATTTTACCGGTCCGATTCCGATATTTTGGAAACCGGACCGGTTAAACCGGTTTAACCGGTGAAAATTAAAAAAAAAAAAAAAAAAGCCATTGGGCCGCATAGTGTCCGTTAATGGACCGTTGGCAACGGTCCATTTGCAAAAATGACCGTTGCCAAACGGTCATTTTGTTAATTTTTGGCCCCCAAATTTTTTTTTTAACACTTTAACCCATCCCCACCCCTATATAAACCCTTCTTTATTTTCATTTTAATTCACACCAATTCACTCTTCTTCATCTTTCTCTCAATCTCTCAATTATAGTTACTTTGCAATAATTAGCCACAAAGTCTTATTATAGTTTCAACTTTCAATTATTAATTTTGCAATTATAATATTGTTGATGGAGTTGGTGATTTTGCAACAATCCGAAGTAGCTTTGGTGGATTTGCAATTCTAGCCGCCTTCACTTTGTTGGAAATTAATCCGGCAATTTGGTACCTTCGTTCCAACTCTATCTTTATTTTTCGCAATTTAATTCTAGCAATTTATTTTTCGCAATTTAATTCTAGCAATTTAATTTGTTGTAATTTATTTTCTTGTGATTTATTTGATTGTGATTTAAATTAATTCTATTTAATAATGTCTAAGAGATTAAGACGTGGTGCCGGTAGTAGTAGTCGTATTGTTAGGGGTGCGCTTAATGAGGAAACCTTTGTGGAAGAAACACCTAATTTAGGTATTGATGTTGGTGGAAATAATCCACTTTTAGGTCATGAGGCAATGCAACAACATTTTACCGACACTTTTGATGAAGACTTAGATGATGATGATGAAACACAACCCACCGAAAATCTCATAGGAGATACATGTCCTGCACAATCACATACACAAGACAAACCGCCTAGAACTCGTAAGCCAACAGCTAAAGTTTGAAAATTTATGACTAAGAATAGGGAAAACCAATCAGCTACATGTAACATATGTAGACAAGTATTTAGTTTTAAGCAAGGAACTGGTAAGGATGGTAGAACGGGTACACTAAATGCTCATATGAAAACCAAACATATGGATATTTGGGGAGAGCAAACAGGTTCAAATGTGGGGAGGGGGGGGGGGGGGGATTCAAATGACAATAGACCCACGAACCGGTAGAAATTTTAAGTATGACAAGAAAAAGAACGCGTAGAAATAGCTAAAATGGTAGCTTATGATTGTTTACCATTTTCCTTTCCCTCGGGTTTGGGTTTGTTACTTACATTCAACGTTGTTATAATCCGTTATTTGAGGGTATTCCTAGAAGTACTTGTAGAGACGATGTTATAGATTTGTTTAAAAAATATAGATTTTATTTGCGCCATGTATTTAATTCTTTAAATTGTAATGTTTGTCTTACCGCTGATTTGGGTCTTAGTATTAACTATTTAGATTTTTTTGCTATTACATGTCATTGGGTTGATGACAACTGGGTTATGCAAAAAAGAATTATAGTTTTTTTATATGACGAAGGAAAAGATCGTCACGATGGAAATTTTTAGCCGATTCAATGTCTACTATTATGAGATTTTTTAACATTTATAGAAAAACACTTTGTATTGCTTTAGATAATGCTTCTAATAATACAAAGGCGATAGGTCTTATAAAAAGAGAACTAAACCCTCCGCTAAGAAATATTTTTCATGTAAGATGTAGTTGTCACATTTTAAATTTAATCGTTAAAGATGGTCTTGCGCATTTTGATGATTCTGTTCAAAAAGTTAGAGATGTGGTTGCGTTTCTTTTTTGTAATGCTAATAGGGGAAGAATTAGAGATTTTAAGAATGCTTGTGCGGAAAATAACCTTAGACCTAAGAAAATTCAAGTAGAAATTGAGACTAGGTGGAACTACACTTACATTATGCTACAGCAAGCATATGAGTATAGGATTCCCATACAACAAGTTCACAACAAATATAATACTGATAGTGATGATTGATTAAATTATGCGCATTGGGAAGATGTTAAAGAATGTGTTGACCTCTTAGAAATTTTTTATAATGCAACTCTTGCTTTTTCTAGACAATTCTATCCCACGGTAACCGGAATTTTAGCCTACTTAGCGGAAATAGCTAGAGTTTTACAAGAGTATAAATATAAACCCGATTATCAAGTAGCTATTTTTGAAATGATAATCAAATTTAAGAAGTATTTTTTTCCCATCCCAACTTTATTTATTTTGGGTTCCCTTTTAAATCCTTGTTTAAAACTGTCTTATACTAAAAATTTGGTTAGTCAAATTTATACATTTTTAGAAATTGAAGAGGGAGTTCAACCATCTTTAGCTGAAGCCGATCTCGCTATTGATGATGAGTTTAGAAAAGTTTTTACTCATTATTCTAGTTTGGAAGAACGTGCTACACCCGTTGCTCCACGCCCTACTACTTCTCAGAGTATCAAAAAGGGCTTGTCGGGTTTAAAAGTTTTACATTCACAGCCAACTTCTTCTTCTACTGCAAACTTTGATGAATATAACTTTTATTTGATGCAGCCAAATGTGGATATCAACCAACTAGATGATTTGGACGTCTTAGCATGGTGGAAGAAGTACAAGGCAAGCTATCCGGTACTTTCAAGAATGGCTCGAGATATCCTTACGGTTCAAGTATCAACCGTGGCTTCGGAGAGCGTATTTAGCCAAGGAAGATAGCAAATTGGAGACCATAGACATTCATTATCCGGCTTTAGCTTGCAAGTACTAGTGTGCATTCGCGATTGGATTAGATCGGAGCGACGCAACCAAAACTTACAAGCGGAGGAAGGCGAAGAGGAAGAAATTGAAGATTTGATATCTAATGGACCGGAGGAAGACTTTGAAGATATTTCCATGACCGAATATGATGTGGGGGAGATTAACGAAATGGTTCAAAATTGGTGATTTTATTATTCTACTATTTTTGTACAACTCATGTATTATTTGCAAGTTAAAAAAAATACAACTTGGAAATAAATGTTATCCAAGAATGAATAAAATATATGGCTCATTAAGCTTTCTTCTATTTACTTGTGTTCATATTTTTACTTTTATTAAGTTAGGAATATACCTAAAATATACTAAGAATATATATATAGTGTATATATTAAGTATAAAACTTTATTAAGGGGTTTATAATTTATCACCAGTCTTGGAACTCCTCGTTTCTGTTCAACATGTTTATTAACATAAAAAACTGTGCATGACCATGGAGATTTCGAAGGTCTTATGAGACCTTTTTGTAAAAGAGTAGTAATCTCATTTTTACATAAATTCCAAATATTCGGAATTCATCTGACATGGTCTCGCCTTAGTGGGCATAGTATCTTCAGAAAAAGATTCTTCATATGGAAGAGTGACAATATGTCTTTTTCTATCCCAAAAAGCATTAAGATGGTCACTACATATTTGTAGAGAAAATTGATTTTTTATAAGCTCAATTTTTTCCTGTAATTTGGGATTTTGCAAAATATCATCAATTTGAAGAGTGTAAATTTCTTATTTAAGAAAATTAATTTGTTGATGTTTATTTATCAACCTGTCTTTGATTTCATTTAAAATCCTTGAAAAAGGTTCAGTTATAAACTGGAATTTAATTGGTTTTTCTTCATAGGTTCCTATAAAACCTTTGTCATCCATCCACTGAATTGGAAATAGTTTATGAATAAGTGGAGTGCCTAAAATCACTTGATTAGAAATATCTTTTACCAAAACAAAGTTTTCAGGGATACAAACCTTATCTTGGCAAATATAAGCTTTGGGTAATTTATAAGTAATACCCATTTTTTTGCCACTAGCAGACCGAAGACTATGAGTCATTTTTTGAAAATACTTTGAAGGAATTAATCCTTCTTGAATACAACTTAAATCTGCTCCACTATCAACTAGGCAGTAAATTCTTTTTTGAAATTATAATCTATTAAAAGAATAACTTTTATAAAAAATTTAAACGAGGTAATGATGTCTAGTTTAGTCAAAAAGTTGGTGCTAGGACCACTACTTTCTTCAGTCAAAAAGTTGGTGCTAGGACCACTACTTTCTCCTTTTTCTATGATAATCATTTCCCTGAATTATTAATCGAAGAATCTCCTGAAGTACTATCCACCTGTCTATGTACTGGTGGTTCCATGATTACTCCTTTTCCTTTTCCTTCTAATTGTGAGACACGTTGATCTAATGTCATTTGTTGTCTCCTAAGGGTGGATATTTCCTGTTTAAGGTTATAAACCTCTCTTTCTAAATCTTGAGTGGTTGCCGGTGTACTGATGATATTCCGGCGTTCTTGGAGGAGTTTTTTCACTCCAGCCATAGTGTAAGGTCCTGTAGGTTCTCTGATTTCTACAGCAGTTGGTTCTTCTTGGGGCTGCTGTTTTGAACCTATTTGGTCTATAATTTAGGACCTAAGATTGGGATCCTTAATATATTTAAGGAGATCAAAGAGGTTATTACCATCTAAAACATGAATACTATTTTCAGTAAATTGGGAAGCAAGTTTATAAAACTCATCATCTTCCTTGGTTTTGACACACGGTTGCCCTAATTGGCATGGTTGACACTCACCATCCGAATTGGTCGAGATATAACTCTCATCACCTAATACCCTAATATCTTCATCTGAAGGAGGGTTGGATGAATTATCACTTTCTTTGCCAGAATCATCCTCTAGTTCTGGGTCTGAATTTAATAAAATCTTATATAAAGATTCTCTAAGGTCATCATCTATGTTAAGGGCTTTAAAATTGACGTTACCTAGATGGCATCATGTAGCGGCGCGGTCCTGCGTGCCTTGTGGTATCAGAGCCATGGTGTTTTTAACAGATGCATATTACCTCTGTACTTGGCATATAATCATAGCCATGTAATTTGATACTTAATATTAAAGCATCTAAAGAATTGTCATCTTGCAAAGATACCTGCAAGTTAGGATAAGCATTAAAATAAACTGGACCATAAGCCAAACTTGTTTGGACCGTTCCTATTAGGAATTTTTTCCAGTTTCGATTTCTTCCATCTCTTAAAGCTGCTATAAAGCTTTCTGGTAAACCTCTTAAGGTTAAAGGCTTGAATGCAACCTGTACTAACCCAATATGCATAAATCTATGGGTTACCCTATAAGGAGCTAGATCACTGTCAGATAATAATCTAAAAGTGGCATGATCATTATCTACAGTCATAGTTTCGTCAGTAGTTTTAACTACTTGTTTGAGACCTAATTTCTCAAAAGTACCCATTTGATATATTACTCTGGGTTCTATTTTAGGAATCGTCCATTTATTAAGGAGATCCAATTCTTGAGGTGTATCATATTCCTCTTTTTTACTGTTTTTAACAGTTCTTTTTCGATTTATAAAATTCATGGTATGGGTGGGACACAATTGACTGGGTTAGAAATGGATTTTCTTATTTTTAATGGATCAAGAAAACAAGATTGATTTTAGTCGGGGATCACCCGCAAGATCACAAATCAGCAAAGAGTTGTATACTTCAAAATGGGAACCATTTAGAAAATGGTTTTTTGATAATTTTGAACCTGAAGAAACAATAGTTTTCCAGGAAGAATTTTATAAAGATCTTACCAAAGCAAATAAAATTATATCTTTTGTGCCTTGGTTTATGGCAAAATATATTGCTAATTATATTTCTGTTCTTAAAAGAGATTATAAACTCTCTAATGGAGAAATAGTTAGCAGTGTATTTCCTCCACAACCATCTTTCCAAATGAAAGATTTACATTTTTCAGCCTTTTCAAAATTAATTGAAAATGGTGCCTTGGCTGTAATGACTCATCATGTTAATAACATGATAAGGCAACAAAATTATACTAATATTTATTTGAATATCTTGGGTGAACAAATATTTTCACTACATCAAAAAGTTGATAAACTTTTAAATTGTCTTAATAAGGCATCTACTTCTGATAAGGAGAAACAGAAGGAAGTTATTGTTACCCCAAGTATACAGCCTCCTCCTGAAATTCATGACTTTAAACTAAAACCTTTATCAGATTTAGAAAAACTTTTAGATGAAAAGTTTAAGAATTTAAAACTCAGTCCTCTAATAGCAGAGGAAGATAAATATTTGTCTGATGTAGATTATAAGGCTCGCATAGCATCAAATATTAATAAAATCGATGAATATTATGTTGTTAAGCCTACCCAGAGGATGTATTACTATCCTCGACCAACTCCTCAAGATGTTTTATTAGAGGAACATGAACATGTTATTTCCAACAGTTATAGTGGGAAGGAAATATATGAATGGAATATTGATGGTTATCCTGAACGACAAATTTATAGTACTATTCATAGAATGTTAATGTACAGCACTATTTGCAAAGTTCATAAAAACACTGAAAGGGTTATTGCAGATATGATTATAGCTGGTTTCACTGGCCAATTAAAAGGTTGGTGGGATAATTATCTAACTGCTACACAGCGTAATTCAATTTTAGGAGTTGTTAAGCAAGAGCCTGGTCATGACGCACCAGTAGCAAATGCAGTTTATACACTGGTTATTAATATTGTTGAACATTTTTCAGGAAGATGGTCCGATAATAGTGAATCTATCCGTACCATGCTTCAAAACCTTAGGTGTAAGACCCTAACCTCATTTAGGTGTTATAAAGATGTTTTTCTTTGCAGGGTCATGGAATTGTCAGAGAGTAATGTCTCTCACTGGAAGTCTAAGTTTATAGATGAACTTCCCCCTCTTTTTGCAGAAAGGGTCAGAAAAGTCCTTAGGAAAGGGGATAGAAGTATTAATTATGATTCGTATACTTATGGAAATTTGATTGGTACTTGTATGCAGGAAGGGTTAGCTCTATGTAATGAAATACAACTCAACCAGCAGATCAAGCACCATGGTCTTAATGAAAGACAACAGCTAGGAGAATTTTGTGGACAGTTTGGATTAGATATGCCACAATCTTCGAAAAAGCCTCATAGGCACAAGAAAAAATATAAAGACTTCCAACAATGGAAAGAAAGCCATTACAAAAAAGAGCTAGGCGCAAAAAGTCTTTTAAAGAAAAGAAGGATTTTATTAAATCCAAAAATCCCAAAGCCTGTTATAAGTGTGGCAGAGTAGGTCATTTTTATAAAAATTGCAAGGTTAAGGAAAATATTAAAGCCCTTAACGTAGATGATGACCTTAGAGAATCTTTATATAAGATTTTATTAAATTCAGACTCATAACTAGAGGATGATTCTGGCAAAGAAAGTGATAATTCTTCCAACCCTCCTTCAGGTGAAGATATTAGGGTATTAGGTGATGAGAGTTATATCTCGACCAATTCGGATGGTGAGTGTCAACCATGCCAATTAGGGCAACCGTGTGTCAAAACCAAGGAAGATGATGAGTTTTATAAACTTGATATGTAGTGACCATCCTAATGCTTTTTGGGATAGAAAAAGACATATTGTCACTCTTTCATATGAAGAATCTTTTTCTGAAGATAATATTCCCACTAAGGCGAGACCATGTCAGATGAATTCCGAATATTTAGAATTATGTAAAAATGAGATTACTACTCTTTTACAAAAAGGTCTCATAAGGCCTTCGAAATCTCCATGGTCATGTACAGCTTTTTATGTTAATAAACATGCTGAACAGGAACGAGGAGTTCCAAGACTGGTGATAAATTATAAACCCCTTAATAAAGTTTTAAAAATAAAATTCATGGTATGAAATCGTTGAATCACATCACCTATTACTACTGAAACACCATGGCTCTGATACCACAAGGCACACAGGAACTGTTTTTTGAAAATACTTTGAAGGAATTAATCCTTCTTGAATACAACTTAAATCTGCTCCACTATCAACTAGGGCAGTAAATTCTTTTTTGAAATTATAATCTATTAAAAGAGTAACTTTTATAAAAAATTTAAACGAGGTAATGATGTCTAGTTTAGTCAAAAAGTTGGTGCTAGGACCACTACTTTCTTCAGTCAAAAAGTTTGTGCTAGGACCACTACTTTCTCCTTTTTCTATGATAATCATTTCCCCTGAATTATTAATTGAAGAATCTCCTGGAGTACTATCCACCTGTCTATGTACTGGTGGTTTCAGCACCAGAAAAGACAAGGGCAAGTCGCCAATGAAGTGATTGGTGGGACCCGCCACTAGGCGGCTTCTTTAAAAAAGAAGAAAGGCGTAATTCCCCCAGAACAGCTTATAGCCACCTACATGGAGGAATTTAAATCTAATTTGATGCAGCATCTTAATATGGAAGCTATGTCAGATATATCAATGGCGTCCGTTGGTCATACCACTGACAATGAAAATGAAGAGGAAGAAGACTATAATACACAGGTCTTAGCAGGGGAATCCCAAAGTCCAGATAATACAGAAGATTTTGAAAAATTTGCGGCTCAATTTCTTAGCCAACCGGAAGAATCAAATCAAAGACAGGTTGATAAATAAACATCAACAAATTAATTTTCTTAAACAAGAAATTTACACTCTTCAAATTGATGATATTTTACAAAATCCCAAATTACAGGAAAAAATTGAGCTTATAAAAAATCAATTTTCTCTACAAATATGTAGTGACCATCCTAATGCTTTTTGGGTTAGAAAAAGACATATTGTCACTCTTCCATATGAAGAATCTTTTTCTGAAGATAATATTCCCACTAAGGCGAGACCATGTCAGATGAATTCCGAATATTTGGAATTATGTAAAAATGAGATTACTATTCTTTTACTCTTATACTTATATACTATATATACGATATATACTTATATACTATGTACTATATACTTAATATATATACTATATATATTTATATACTATATATACTTACTATATATATTTATATACTTACTTAATAATTTTCTTGAATATATTGGAAATAGTATTCATGTTTTAGATGGTAATAACCTCTTTGATCTCCTTAAATTACTAATTCTATTAGAATCAGTATCTCTTATTTGAGAAGTAGATGCTCTTGATGGAGTCTGCACAAAATAATCAATAGGAGATATATAAGATCTGTTAGAAGACAGAGATCTAGGTATATTAGATCGAACACTATTATGTTCATTATCTTCTAGAGCTGCTGGTTCATGGAACCTTAATCTAATTGTCCCATCTGGGGCTTGTTCAATTTCTGATATTTCAGTAGAAATATTTTCTGGAGGTGTTGCTCCTTCAATGACCCACTCTTTTGGGAATTCTATTTCTTCCCACTTGATAGGTCTTCTAGTCATAATATTAGATTTACCAAAATTAGTTTCTATTAAAACAGTTTCATTTTTGAAATCCATGATTTTACACATAGGATTCATAGTATATAATGGTTTATAATATATTCTATAACAGATGCATATTACCTCTGTACCTGGCATATAATCATAGCAATGTAATTTGATACTTAATATTAAAGCATCTAAAGAATTGTCATCTTGCAAAGATACCTGCAAGTTAGGATAAGCATTAAAATAAACTGGACCATAAGCCAAACTTGTTTGGACCGTTCCTATTAGGAATTTTTTCCAGTTTCGATTTAAAGGTTGGTGGGATAATTATCTAACTGCTACACAGCGTAATTCAATTTTAGGAGTTGTTAAGCAAGAGCCTGGTCATGACGCACCAGTAGCAAATGCAGTTTATACACTGGTTATTAATATTGTTGAACATTTTTCAGGAAGATGGTCCGATAATAGTGAATCTATCCGTACCATGCTTCAAAACTTTAGGTGTAAGACCCTAACCTCATTTAGGTGGTATAAAGATGTTTTTCTTTGCAGGGTCATGGAATTGCCAGAGAGTAATGACTCTCACTGGAAGTCTAAGTTTATAGATGGACTTCCCCCTCTTTTTGCAGAAAGGGTCAGAAAAGTCCTTAGGAAAGGGGATAGAAGTATTAATTATGATTCGTATACTTATGGAAATTTGATTGGTACTTGTATCAAGCGCCATGGTCTTAATGAAAGACAACAGCTAGGAGAATTTTGTGGACAGTTTGGATTAGATATGCCACAATCTTCGAAAAAGCCTCATAGGCACAAGAAAAAATATAAAGACTTCCAACAATGGAAAGAAAGTCATTACAAAAAAGAGCTAGGCGCAAAAAGTCTTTTAAAGAAAAGAAAAATTTTATTAAATCCAAAAATCCCAAAACCTGTTATAAGTGTGGCAGAGTAGGTCATTTTTATAAAAACTGCAAGGTTAAGGAAAAGATTAAAGCCCTTAACATAGATGATGACCTTAGAGAATCTTTATATAAGATTTTATTAAATTCAGACTCAGAACTAGAGGATGATTCTGGCAAAGAAAGTGATAATTCTTCCAACCCTCCTTCAGATGAAGATATTAGGGTATTAGGTGATGAGAGTTATATCTCGACCAGTTCGGATGGTGAGTGTCAACCATGCCAATTAGGGCAACCGTGTGTCAAAACCAAGGAAGATGATGAGTTTTATAAACTTGTTTCCCAATTTACTGAAAATAGTATTCATGTTTTAGATGGTAATAACCTCTTTGATCTCCTTATATAAGTATATATAGTATATATATTAAGTTATACCTATATATAAGTATATTAAGTTATACATATATATGTATACGAAAATCACTATTCTGTATTGTTGACTTGCTATTAGCCTGTTAGTCAGTACATATTTAAACTTTAATTATAAAGTTGTATAACATATGTAAATATACCTACAATATACTAATAAATACTATAATATATATATATATATATATATATAATACAAAAAACAAAAAAAAAGGTTTTAACCACTCCAAACCGGACCGGTTCCGGTTTGGAGTTTCAAACCGGTTAACCGGTTCCGATTTTTTAACCGGAACCAGCCGGTTCCCTAACCGATTACCGGTCCGGTTCTGGTTGGAACCGGTTGCCAGGTTTACCTAGCTGTATCAGTACTATATATAAGCATATTGTCTAGGCAATTATTAAGTAATTACACATTCTTGGGTTTTAACCTAAAGATACCTACAGCCACGCCCCCCTAATTAAGGTAATTAACATATATGAAATGTCACAATTCTTGTGGACATTCATCACACAACCCCACATGTGCATCGCCTAATGGTATGACACACCAATGGCCACTATCTTCCTCTTCCAATAAACTAATTCATCATGATATATTCATACCTTATTTGAAAATTAATAAATCAATCAAATAAGACGTATGTGTACGTGGAATAAACTTTAGGGAGTGTAAAAGATGATCTTCGATCTAGTGTCCCCGTTGCAAAAGTGGCCGTTAGTTCAACGGCAATTTCCCTCGTAATTTTATATTTATTTATACCCAAACCACTACTAGAAACAGAGGTTTTTCCGACCGACATTTTGTAGGAAATTTGTGCTATATAAAACATGATTCTCCCACCTTATTCCCCCCAAGTCAACTCACTGAAAAAACACATGGTGGGAAACAGATCCCCTTAAAACGCGAGAAAACTTTCTAATTTCTTTGTGTGAAAATATTACTATTTAGATTTTTCACACCGAGATTCAATAGAAAATAGCCAATGAACATTTTTCAGTGAGAAACCAGTGGAACAATAGAGATTTTTTAGTAGTCAACCCATGACTTTTAACCTCTCATTTCCTATTGTGACCACTATTTATATTGTCTGGTCGAGGCATTGAATTCCAGTGTAACAACACCTATCATAATTTCAGTAATTAATTAACATTTCTGGTGCCCCTACAAATAGAACAAAATTTATTCGCACAATTCTGGAAGAACTGATTTGTTAAAATGTGGTACAATACTAATTATTTTGAATGTTCACGTTTTGCGCATAGTATTTTTTCTTAAGAGGTGTATAAAAGACTAAGTAGGCGCTTATTTTGAATCGGAAGGAGTATTTATTTTTTGAAATTTGATGTTCATGTCTGTATTTTATTTTTCTTTTGACCATGCATTAGATCAAATTGTTCCAAAGTATTGGGAACCACGAATTTCTCCTGGCTTCTTTTCAAAGTAGTAGCATCCCATGTGAAAGGAACTCTTCTTTTCTGACCAAATGTCCAAATTCATGACCAAAGAATCTCAATATTATTGTTACTTGTTTGGCTCTTATTGTTGGAAATATTAACAATATCAATCAGAATAATGAACAGAATAATGAACAAAAGGATAGAGTCAACTTATAGGATGAACGCTGTGTTGTGGAAAACCACTGCCTTGAAAGTGATTTCGGACCGATTGTAGTGCAAATCGTTTAGTCCGGTCGCTCTCTAAGTTTCCACAGCACTTCCAAGCACTTGCACTAGTGACCGGAAGTTTGGAGTTTCATAAAATCAATTGCCCAGAAACAACTCAAGAGGAAAAGATGATGAGAAGGAATTTTTTTGTGAATTAACAATTCAACAAGAGATGGGTTTATATAGGATCAAAATTTGAAGGGTCAAAGAAGGACTTAATGAGCCATTAACTCGACCATTAAGAAGAACTTAATGAGCCATTAACCTAGCTATTAAAATCAACAAAAAATCCGCCTTTAATACAAAATTGAAGAGGAAGTAAGATAATTTGTTTATTCTTTGCATTATCACATGGTTAAGTCCAACACATATTGGTCCTCATTCTTAATTAATGGTTATACCTCTTAGTTTCAACATAATTCCATGATGTTATTATATAACAATATTATTTTTTAAAGCTTCTTCTTAAAAGAAATCTTGTATTCTTGATTTTCTTCTAAATGAGTTCAAAGGTTCGATGTTCGTTCAACACGTACAAACAATTGTTAACCCAAATACACTCATCGAATTTATATTATGATAAATTTGTAAATACAGAGTTTCTTTTTCCTTCTCTCTGTTCTCTCTCCTATTATTTTTTCTCTTGCTACTTTAATATAGTACGATCATTAACACAAACTGGCAAGAAATAACATAGATGAAACATTAAAGTTTGTTGGAAAATATGTGTGCAGCAACATTTCGAAAGATGGTGCTCCATTTGCATCGTAGTCGAGTATATATAACAACGGTTGTGAGTAATTATAAAACAAAAACTTACTCTAAATATATGTAAAATTTGTGACACTTGACGTAATATTATTTCTTTCTCTATTTATCATGGTAGAGTCAAGATTTTTATTAAGGAGATTCAAAATATAAAAAAGCAAACATATGAAAAAGTAGGAGATTCAACACCTACTATATATACGTTGAAGTAATTTTGACTTTATATAAACATAGTAATTTTTCGACGAAATTAAAAGAGTTCGAATAAACCCCCTTTTGATACGCCTAGCTCCGCTTATGTTGTTTACATGGGGAAGATGGACAATAATTATCGAACCCACGTCCATTTATTGGATGAAAAGTTTTCACGGGTAATAGAACATTATTGACTTGTGGAGTAACATAATCAGTGGGAATTCATATAGCTAATTTTTAATTTTTTTGTATTGAGACATAATTGTTGTATTAAGTGGTATTTTCGCGACCTGCCTAACAACTTGGCATCGTTAGGACCCCTACATTCTAGACACAGTTTAGCATTATATTTGAACAGACAGATTCAAGAGGTACACTCATTAATGAACCTTTAACTTAATCATACATTTTAGGTGTGTAGGTTCATGTTATGTGTGCAGTGTGCTAAGCATTAGCTGATAGCTAAGACTAATTTACGTGAACTGTTATTGAGACATGAGATCTCTTATTGGGTTTAATTTAATATATGTAACATTGTTTTAATTTAATCATACATTTTAAGGTATGTAGGTTCATGTTATGTGTGTTAAGCATTAGCTGATACCTAAGACTAATTTACGTGAATTGTTATTGAGACATGAGATCTCTTATTTGAGCGTTTGACAAGTAATTTACATCAGAAGCAGATCCGAAATTTGAAATTATTGTCTCAAATTAGTATATATAACTCGTTCGTTCCTAAATCAGTGTCGAGAAGCTAGATGGGTTCTTAATACGAGGAACATCGAAAATTTTATACTCCTTCCATCCAAAATTAATGTCGTTTAAGATCTCTTTTCACTCCACCAAAAAAAAAAAAAAAAGAACAACAATAAATACAAGGTATCATTTACTAAGTCACCCTATTTATTAGATGTTTCTTGAGAATTTAGCACTATTAAGAAAAAGTAGTTCTTTAATACAAGAATGTAATTAGAAACAATTACTACTAATTATTGTCTTAAATTCTAAAGCGACAATTTATTTCTGCTAAAACAACCCTTATTTTAGAACGGAGAGAGTAATAAAGTACTTAAATTTCTACATAAGAGAAGTACATAATATTAATATTAATGGTAATAGTGTTGACTTGTTTATGTAATTGATAAACATCAAGAAAAAATGGAGGGTTGGATACCTAAATCCATCTATGTAGGTGTCTCTGCCTATGGAAACAATTTAATTAGTACTCCGAAAGTTTTGCTCTAATCTACACCTATTACAGCTAATCCTTGGGAGCACCTATTATCTGTACATTAATTCTCTAAACTTGTTAGTGCCTGTTATTTTAAATGGCGAAAGTGCAAGCTGGTCAAAGTATTTTAGTATCTACTCTCTCCGTTTATTTTTATGTGTCTATTATGAACTTTACACACCTTTTAAGAAATAATAAATGAAATATATAAGTTATCATGATACTCATATTAATTGGTGTATAATTTTAATGGACTTGAAAAATGATCTAACTGAGTATTTAATTCTATGGTAGAATAGGGGAAAAAAAGGCTGCTCTTGATATGGTAAAAGTGACAAGTAAAGGTAAAAATGCATTTTACTTATTTAGGTGGAAATTATCTTCCCTCCGTTCCATATTACTTATCCACAATACTAAAATTATTTGTCCCGAATTATTTGTCAATTTATAATTAAGATAAAATTAATTAAATCTTTCCCTTCTTACCCTTAATATTAAGTTTATTTTCTTAATATTAAGTTTATTGAAAATAATTAATAAGTAATGATTAGAGTGTAATTTATTAAGAGATAAAAATAAAGTAGTGAACTACACTTTTTATTTATAATTTCTTAAAGACATGTAAAAAAATATATATATATATATATGAACAGAGAGAGCATAAATTGAAATAGATGTTGTAGTGAAGTAGTTGTCTACATAAGAGAACTACAAAACTTAATGATATATAATAGAGTTGACTTGTTTATAGTTGTTAGCAGAAACTTAAAAGAAAGAACACAAGATTTAATGTGATTTGGATTAAAATGATCATGCGTTCATCAGAGAAGAGTTGTTTTTATATTATTAACAAAGAAAGGGGAGAGATCTCAATTACACCTAAAAGAATTGCTCTGTCAACTCTATACTCACTAAAAGGAGTTATGAACTTATGGGATGCTAAACAAAGAAGAATTGCCTCTCATTTTATAGGCATAAAATGACTTGGGCTCCAAATGTGCTATATGAGCTCTTCAATTCCCCTCAACATCTTAGCATTCTTTGGCTCCGAGTATCCTTTGGCTTCAAATAATTGAGCATTTTTGGCTTCAAGTAATAAAAAAATCATCTAACACATGAACTTTTCTATCACGTAACAAAAACCAACTCTTTTAATAGTTTATGTTTATCCAGAGAAAATGGAGAGTTGGAGATTTAATTAGTAGTACTTTGTGCTTATCAAAACTCAAAAGAAAGAAAATTCTCCGATTTCAAAGCAGAGTAATCGTAATAAACGTCATGAGGGTGAATGCGGGATTTAATTTTAGTACATTATGTATTTAATTTCAAAATGCTATCAGAGTGCATTTGATAGATTATGTTCGAAAGTCTATAATTTGCACTTATTTAATGGGACTTTATCATATAGTATACGAAATTATTGACTTGAGATGATATTTTAACCCGTACGTCACACTTTATCGAGAATCTATACGGTTTCTTAATAAGAATACACAAGAAATTTGATATTCGTACGTTTTATTTTATATCTTAATTAATTTGATTGATCACTGAATTTAAGAGATTAAAAGTAATTTTAAATCTCTTGATTCTTAAAATAAAAAGTATATAATGAACTAAGATATCCTTCAATCATATGAATTTAAACATGTTATGCGTGATGTCGGAATTAAAGAATTACATAAAAAAAAATTAAAAAAAAATCTTTGAAAGAGGCCGCAAAAAGGTAAAACATAGTATAAATTTGAAACAGATGATGTAACAAAGTAGTTGCTCTCCACAAGAGAAGTATAGAAATTAATGATAATAGAGTTGACGTGTTTATATAGTTTATGTTTATCAAGAGAACATGGAGAGTTGGAGATATAAACCTAAAAGAGAAGTATACAAATTAATGATAATAGAGTACTTGACTTGTTTATAGTTTATGTTTATCCAGAGGAAGTGGAGCGTTGGAGATTTAAAAATATCTACGTGTGCCTGCAAGTGGATACAATTTAATGAGTACTTTGAATTTCTTGCCCCTAATCTACACTTTGGTAGGCTAATTCTTAAGAGCGCCAATTGTTTGTGATTATCAAAACTCGAAAAGAAAAGCAAATTCAAAAAGAGTAATCAATAACGTTACGAGGACGAATTCAAGATTTAAATTTATGAGTTTGACTTCAAAATCTTATTATAGTGCATTTGATTTACGAGATTTAAAATTTTATTATTTATACTTATTTAATAGATTTTAAAATATATAAAGACTTCGAATCAAAGTTATTGAGTTAGAAAGATTTTTTAACCCGTAAGTCATAAATTATATCCGCCCATGTATACACATAACAGAACGGGTATATAGAGCAACTTTCATCCTGCAACAATAATGTACAAATATTCTAGCAGGTTGTACAAGATAAAGAAAGTTCCATCCGAAAATGACAAACTAGGAACTCTAAATTAAGGCTAAATCACGTGATTAAAAAAAAAAGACTTACAATATTAAACCTATTAATGTATAAAACTGCATGGTGCATAATTAATGTAAACTTGTGACTATAGTTGATCTTTTACGTGGACAATTAGCAAGTTTAGTTCCTGCAAAAATAAAAAATAAAAAGAAATTAAGAAGATATAGTAAGTTTAATTAGTTGAGAGTCGAGAAATGAGAATTGAGATTTGAGGCTGAACCAGCATTTTTCCTAAAATCCATCAAGTATTTTGAGAGAGGGTGATTGTTGGACTTATTCAGACTAGCCCAGATTAGTCTTAGTCCACTTGGGCCTTTTCATTTATTTGTATCGGGTCGGCCCAATGCGGTCAGGCTCAGTTGTATTATTGTTTTGTTACCTCTGATATATGCATCGAACAGAAGACGATTCTATTGATTCAATCTAATACATTTTCTTTCTTCTTTCTCTCTCTAAACTTTGACCTCGTTCATCAACTTCTTCAGTTTGTAAGTTTTTCCGCTGCTAACATGGTATCAGAGCGAGGTTTACATTGTATATTTTCGTGCTTTACGGTGTAGATAGCCGTGTTTTAGTTTCCTTCGTCAAAGGTTCATCGGCGATCAGTTTTCCGGCGAAGTTTGTGGTTTTCCGGCGAATTTTCCGGTGGAATAGTGTATATCAAGGTCGTACCTCTTTCAGTTGCAAAGAGGAGTGGTATTTTTTCATTCTTAACATTCTTTCCCCAATTCGATCAAGTTAGGGTTTCTAATTTGTTTTCTCTCAAAATCGATCGAATTAGGATTTCTAGGGTTTCCTTTATTTGCAATTTGTCGATATTGTTCTCATACTATTGGTGTGTTGTATTTCGTGGTTGTTATTTTGCCATTAAGTATTGCTCGCGATCAGCCGAGGAGCATTCAGATCATTTGAGGACGGCACTTGGCATTCTCCGTCAGCAGAAGTTATATGCTAAATTCTCTAAGTGTGAGTTCTGGTTGACTTCTGTGGCATTTTTGGGCCATATTGTCGGCGCAGACGGTATTCTGGTCGACACGCAGAAGATTGAGGCTGTGCAGAATTGGCCCAGGCCTACTACTCCGACAGAGGTGCGTAGTTTTCTGGGTTTGGCTGGGTATTATCGCAGGTTTGTGGAGGATTTTTCTTCTATTGCAGCACCACTGACGAGGCTTACTCAGAAAGCAGCAAAATTCCAGTGGACAGATGCCTGCGAGCGCAGCTTTCAGATGCTGAAGGAGAGATTGATTACAGCACCAGTTCTGGCTCTTCCAGAGGGATCTGACGGGTATGTTGTCTATTGTGACGCCTCTGGTATTGGGATAGGATGTGTATTGATGCAGCACGGTCGAGTCATAGCCTATGCTTCCCGGCAGCTCAGACCGCACGAGAAGAACTATCCCACTCATGATCTTGAGTTGGCCGCGGTGATTCATGCTTTGAAGATTTGGCGGCATTATTTATGTGGGGTCCACGTTGATATCTACACGGACCATAAGAGTCTCCAGTATATTTTTAAGCAGAAGGAGCTAAATTTGCGGCAGCGGAGATGGCTTGAGCTACTAAAGGATTATGACGTCGATATTCTGTACCATCCAGGGAAGGCCAATGTGGTAGCTGATGCGCTTAGCCGCAAGTCCGTAGGCAGTTTGGCTGATGTTCCATCTGATAAGAGAGATTTGGTTCGTGATATTCGTCAGCTGGCCAGCCTCGGAGTTCATTTGGCGGATTCTGGAGATTCTGGGATTTCTGTTCGTCCAGTTGCTGAATCATCTATTATTCAGGAAGTAAAGCAGCGCCAGTTTGAAGATCCTCTCCTGATTCAGTACAGAGATATGGCCCTTAATAAAGCAAAGACTCAGTTTGAAATCTCGCCTGAAGGGGTATTATTATATGACGGCAGATTCTGTGTACCGGACATTGCGGGCTTACGACGGCAGATTATGGGCGAGGCACATAATGCACGGTATTCTGTTCATCCTGGTTCCACTAAAATGTATCGTGATCTCAGGTGTTTGTATTGGTGGGACGACATGAAGAAAGATATTGCTGAGTTTGTTAGTCAGTGCCCGAACTGCCAGCAAGTTAAGATCGAGCATCAGAAGCCCGGTGGATTATTACAGGAGATGGAAATTCCAGCCTGGAAATGGGAGATGATTAATATGGATTTCGTTGTTGGGTTACCGCGCACTCCACGCAGGTACGACTCTATCTGGGTTATCGTTGACAGGCTGACGAAATCAGCCCATTTCCTTCCGGTTCGGACTACTTATTCGGCTGAGGACTATGCCAGATTGTATATCAGAGAGATAGTCAGACTTCACGGCGTCCCTATATCTATTATTACTGACCGAGGTACCCAGTTTACAACTAATTTCTGGAGGTCATTTCAGGAGGGATTAGGGACTCAGGTGAGCCTCAGTACAGCTTTTCACCCTCAGTCCGACGAGCAGGCCGAGCGCACTATTCAGACGCTCGAAGATATGTTGCGGGCCTGCGTTATTGATTTCAGGGGCAGCTGGGATGATCATTTGCCGCTTATTGAGTTTGCCTATAATAATAGTCATCACTCCAGCATTCAGATGGCACCGTATGAAGCCCTGTATGGCAGGAAATGCAGATCTCCTATTGGTTGGTTTGACGTGGGCGAGACTAAGCTGATTGGGCCAGATGTGATCCAGGAAGCCGTAGATAAAGTAAAGCTTATTCGAGAACGGTTATTGGCTGCTCAGAGTCGACAGAAAGCTTATGCAGATAGACGACGTCGACCGTTAGAGTTCCAGATTGGCGACTGGGTATTCCTGAAGGTGTCGCCCATGAAGGGTGTCATGAGATTCGGTAGAAAGGGTAAGTTGAGCCCCCGGTACATTGGGCCGTATCAGATCGTTCGAAAGATAGGCGAGGTCGCCTATGAGCTAGACTTACCATCCGACTTGGAGGCCGTACACCCGGTGTTTCATGTGTCTATGTTGCGGAAATGTATTGGTGATCCTTCCAGGATATTCCCAGTTGATGACATTCAGGTGACGGAGCAGTTATCTTATGACGAGCAGCCTGTATCTATTCTTGATCGACATGTGCGGAGACTACGCACTAAAGAAGTGCCCTCCGTCAAAGTCCTGTGGCGCAACAATAATCGGGAGGAGATGACTTGGGAGGCGGAGGAAGAGATGAAAAGGAGATACCCTCACTTGTTCCCGACGTCCACAGGTAATCTAAATTTTTTCAGTTTGTTGTGTTGATTGATAAAATGAATTATGTATGTCATTATTAAAAAGGGACACTCCTGCCTTGATCATAAGACCTTATAAGATTAATTTAACATTCGGGGATGAATGTTCTTAAGGGGGGGAGAATGTTATGTCCCGTGTTTTCGTATAATTGGAAATCGAGAAATAATTACGACTTGTGTGTTATAAGGACATAATTTGATTTTAGTGAATATGACTATGTTGGTTATGGAATTATTAATGTTAAGACCTCGGGGAAGGCCGAGAATAAATTTGGAATTTCGAAAATTAGTTTCGGGAATTACAAAACGGGACTTTTGTGAATTGGGCCAAGAATTAGAACACAAAATTGAGGCCCAAAAGTATTAGGGGTGGCCGGCCAAGGCCCAAGCCCCATTATTAATGGTCATGTGCTTTGCATGTGACCAATTAATCATGTATTTAACCATGTATATCCAATAGAGTGTTCAAGAAACCAACAAAACAAAACACAAAAAAAAAATTGAAGAGCTCAAGCCCCTATTCGGCCGAACCCCCTTTGAGAGAAAGAAAAATTTTTCTAGCTCTTGTTTGTGATCCATAAATCTTGTTCTTTCCATATTTGTAGTGTACTCAAGACGCTCTTCAACGTGATATAATTTATTTGGCGGAAGAATCACGTTTGCGACAAGTCGGAATTTCAAGAAAAGGTAAGAATTTTACCCTTTTAATGTTATGGAATTGGTATGAATATGATAAGGATTGAGAATAGACGAGAATTCCGTAACTTTGATGTATATAGAAAGCCGTGGGTGTGTGTGTATATTGCATGTTGGCCGTGAGCCCTAGGAAGAAGAAAGTGGAGTGAATTGATCTTGTTTAGTTGGTATAATGTGTTGTTGTGATCTTTATGTCGTAAACGATCGATTGATGAATTAAATTGGCGTTGGAAAATGATTTCGGACATTATCGGAAAGCGTATACCTTTGGTATCATTGTGTATATCATTGTATATTTAGGGTGTTAAAGACTTTAAATATGAATTTATAGTTGATGTTAATGAAGTCGGAATGAAACGACGCAAGTTAGAATGTTTGTTGTAAGTTTTGGTGTTTTGGGAGAATTATGGAAAGTAATGGATTTTGGGCAATTTCGTGTATGGCTTGGAATGTATTTGGAATGTGATGGCATAATCTTGAATGAGTAAATGAATACAATAATATGGATATAGATTTGGAATTTTGAAGTTTGAATGAAAGATTTCCAACTTGCGTAGTAAGGTAGACTTTTGAAGTTTGAATATGGTTTATATTGTTTGATGATGTTTGGGTTGTTGTTGTTGATGTATTTTGAGCCGAGCTAAGTCTCGGGGGTGTTAGATTTATAGGGGAAATGCTGCCGAAATTTCGGTAGACAAAAATGAAGTTAATGGCATTTTTAAGCCTAAGAATCTCAATTGGTAACTTTGACCATTTGCAGATTTCAGACGAAACGGGACTTGACTTTTGGGAGAGCATACGACGTCTGTAAGGTATGTAAAGCTTCCCACTCCTTCGTTTGGCATATCTTAGTATGGTAGGCGAATATGAGAACTTCCGGAGCATTCCTGCTCCTCGAAACCCGATCCACAGAAAAGTTACTATTCATTCAATTCAATTGAAGCCTAAGGGCTCTATTTTGGCTAGAATGCCACCACTCGTCCGAAACCTATCGAAATGTGGTCGGGTAACTCAGAAATGATTATGTATGACCCTTTGGCCTATGAATGTTCAGAAAATATGTTCGCCACCTCAATTTGACTCGAGGTGGGCCCGCTAACCCCGATACGCCCTATTTGCCTTATTGGGCTATCTTTGTGAATAAAGTTTGATATGATACTTTCGATTCTGGAACTCCCTCCTATGAGATATGTTTTGAATATTATGATATGATAAGTTACGTTTTGAGCCATACGTACCATTTTGGAAACTTTTGTGAAACGGATCTTTGTATCGACTAAGTATTCGCTTATTTTGTGCTATGGAACGATTTGTAAAACTATTATGTTTTGAAAGACTATTTTGAAGTATGATTTGCATTTGTTTGCTCACGACTCCGCTCGTGCCTTATTATGACTTCGTTCACCGGTTCCCGGGCCGGTTATGATTCATGCGCCTTATAAAAATTTGGCCGTATGCTGTGTTACGGTTCCCGAGGCTTCGCCATAGGGCCGGGTTCCGTTTGGAGTTATGCTGTGATATGGCTCGTGATGCGATACGCTCACCTATGATTATGTTTGTGTTCGGGGATGTACGGAGATTTGAAACCTTCTGGTGTTATGCTGTGTGTGGCGCCAGCGTCGGAGTGGCGACCACGTTCCTAAGCGTTTGCATGATTTCGTTTGCATTATATATACGTATATGATTTTGATACGGATTTTGACATACCGATTTGTATTCCACTTTGTTGTCTGATTTGCTTTCAGTTTTGATCCATATTTCTGTACTCCGTGATTTACATACTCAGTACATATTTCGTACTGACCCCCTTTCTTCGGGGGCTGCGTTTCATGCCCGCAGGTGCAGATATTGGCGATCCTCCACAGTAGGCTTCCCCCTTTGCTATTCCGGAGTACTCCTCTTTGATCCGGAGCCCACTTTTGGTACAGACTCCTTTTGCTTTGTATATAATCTGTACATTTGACTATTTGGGTACGGCGAGGCCCTGTCTCGCCATATGTCTTTGTTTTGAGTTCGTAGAGGCCTGTAGTCATATATGTGGGGTGAGGGTCTTGTATATGTTGGTTTGATTTCGTTTTCTGGTCTTAAAGCGGTCTGCTTGTTATGATGGCCCCAAATGGCCCTTATGCTTATGTTTGCACTTTTGACCGGCGATGTCTATTCCGCCGCTCAGTTTGTATTTGATATGTGCGACCGATTAAGACATATTTTCATATAAATTATGTTTGATATGATTTCGTAAAATTCGGAAATAAGTTTGGACCTTATAATGAATGTGTGATTCGGTCTGGGCACCCAGATAGGGTGCCAGTCGCGGCCCACGGGGCTGGGTCGTGACAAGTCAGATGTCAAAGAACTCAAGAATCAGGTGTGTAACCTCATCAAGTTGCCTCGCTCTCCGCCCCCGAGCCCCGATCATGATGATGGTGAGGATGTAGAGGATGAGGACGATCAGGAGCATGGAGAGGCTGAAATGGAGTATTAGGTGTCCGTTGTTATTTTTGTTCTAACTTATGTTATTTTGGATTGTTTGAAGTCTAGTGGGATGGTATATGTTTGGATAACGTTGACGTTGGTTGGATTCGTACGTTTTTTGTTGGCTTAATTTTAATGTTTGAATTATTTTGATGTTTTTTTATTATTGTTTTGATGGCTGTTGTTGGATGCGTTTCTGATTCTTATTGAATCAGCTACTGAAATGTTTTTTACAACAACTGCTACAGTGAAAAATAGGCAATGCTTGCCAAAATATTACCAGAAATATTGAGGGACTTACCGATACAGTCCCTCGGTAACATGTGTAATTGTAAATCTCAGATTTTCAGGTGACTGAGGGACGTCCCTCGTTATTTTTCAAATATCAAAGTGCTTTTCATTTAGCTTACCGATGGACATTCCTCAGTAAAATGAAAAATCTAATTGTTAAATATTTATATTTATCGAGGGTTGTCCCTCAGTGTATTTAAAAATTTAATTTGATTAAAATTAATATACCGATTGCTGTCCCTCAGTAAATGATATATCAATATTATATATATTTTTTAAGTATCGAGAGTCGTCCCTCGGTATATTTAATTTTGCTTGAATATGATGGAAGGGAAGTACCGAGGGATGTGTGAGGGTCTCCATCGGTATTTGCCGAGAGTGTCCCTCGGTATTATTTACCAAGGGTCAAATTCCCTACGAGCCTAGTACCGATGGTGTCCCTCGGTAAATCCTGTTTATCGATGGACGTCCCTCGGTAAATTCCCTAGGTAAATCAGGATTTTTTAGTAGTGGTTGTTGCTATCAAGAAACAGTGTCCTATGTTTCAGTTAGATGTCAACAATGCTTTCTTACATAGAGATTTGGATGAAGAGGTTTTCATGAAGTTGCCACCTGGATATGTACTTCCTTCCTCACCTTTCTATGCTCATCCTGTTTGCAAACTTCAAAAATCACTTTATGGCTTAAGACAAGCCTCTAGGCAATGGTATGCCAAACTTTCTCAAGCCCTTTCTACCAGAGGTTACTCTCATTCTCTGAATGATAATTCTCTTTTTACAAGGATTTCTGGGGATTCAATTGTGATATTAGCTGTCTATGTTGATGATATTATATTGATTGGTACTGATGTTGATGAGATTTATTCTTTTAAAGCTTTCCTTCATGAGCAATTCAAAATCAAAGATTTGGGGTACTTGAATTATTTTTTAGGCATTGAGGTCCTTTCTTCCAATTCTGGTGTATTACTCCATCAGAAGAAGTTTGTCCAGGATTTGTTACATGAGTTTCATTGCTCCAATGCCTCTTCTGTTCTGTGCCA
The DNA here is from genome assembly GCF_019175385.1 of Lycium barbarum. NCBI lineage: Eukaryota > Viridiplantae > Streptophyta > Magnoliopsida > Solanales > Solanaceae > Lycium > Lycium barbarum. Next base: position 9,779,922 of record NC_083343.1, read on the forward strand.
TCTTGAATTGAATGTCAAATTTAAAGCTCATGACGGTGATCCTCTTCCAAAGCCTGAGGTTTATAGGTCCCTCGTTGGGAAGTTGAATTTTTTAACTCACACCAGACCAGACATTTGCTTTGCTGTTCAGCATCTCAGTCAGTTTATGCAAGCCCCTTGTCTTCCAAACATGACTGCTGCCCTTCATCTTTTGAGGTATTTGAAAGGCACTTCTGAGCATGGCATTTTCTTCAACAATGGTCCAGACTTGTCTCTTACTGCTTATTGTGATAGTGATTGGGCCTCATGCCTTGATTCCAGGAGGTCTGTGACTGGTTACTGTGTTCTTCTTGGGGGCAGCCTTATTGGTTGGAAGGCCAAGAAGCAGCAGATTGTTTCAATGTCTTCTGCTGAAGCTGAGTACAGGGCTATGAGCAAAGATGTCGCTGATCTTGTCTGGCTTTCTCGGCTACTTACTGATTTTGGTTTGTGCTCTTCATCTCCAATTCCCTTGCTTTATGATAATCAGGCAGTGATGTGGCGTGATTTTACACCACAATCGATGCTTTTTAACTATAAGTTTTACTTGTTTTTAAGCAAGTCTATGTCATTTTACGTAGTTTTTGTCATGTTTCAGGTAATACGAGGTCCCTAGAGCCTAAGTGTGGAAAACAAGCAAAAAAGTTGCAAAACTAGAATCAACTGGAAGTTCTGGAAAAGAGCCGTGGAAAAATACTCTACGCGATCGCGCAGAGTACCCACGCGATCGCGCCCACGCGGGAATTGTACTCCACGCGATCGCGCTGGAATGTAACGCGATCGCGCCTACGCGCGTTGTTAATTCCATGCGGTCGCGCAGGATCTACACGCGATCGCGATTAAGGGAGCAGGGGAAGCTGACGTCATCCACGCGATCGCGCATACACATGGCGCGATCGCGATGAAGGATTTTCGGCAATTTTCAACCAGAACTCGGATTTTGACGATGCGTTCCATCCCAGTTCATATAAATAGAAAACTAGGGCAAAATATCAGATTATCTTTGGCAGCTCCCACAAGTTGGAGGCTAGGGTTCCTACAAAAATGTTCTCTCTTCTTTTTAATCCTTGTTGATGGAAATCTCTTGGTGACAATTAAGATTGATACTCTTGTTGTGCTTATTTATTCATTTGCATTGTTCTTAATCAAGTAAGTTTTTGCTATTTTAATTATTCTTGTTCTTGAATGTTTTCATTGGATTAGCTAACCTTTGAACTCGCCCATTTACTTTGTTTGAAACTCGGAAGAGGAAGAACGGAGTTGGGATAGAATAATTAACATGAATTTGGGGCGTTAACCCTCATCTAATGGAAGTTGACCTAGGAATAGGCAATACCACTTGTAGCCATATTCGGGTGTTCTTAATGCTCCTAATTGCTTGAGGGATCTTCAATTGGGTAGTCTAGTTAATCTTCGGAAGAAGTTAATTTAGAGTCATTATCCGAGGCTAAATAACATAAACTTGCTATTATTTACAATTCGTGAAATAGATTGGATCGTTACTTGAGAAAGTAGTTTCCCTTCTTCCATTCTTGTTGCCATTGATCAATTTACTTGCTTTGTAGATTAGAATTTATATTTCCATATTTTATAAAAACCTTATCAAAAACAACCATTGATGCGTTCGGGCATAGCTATTGTTAGTGATAATTCCTAATCTGCTTAAATCACCTACATATTGTTCTCTGTGGGATTCGACCCCGACTCATAGTTGGGTAAATTATATTTGCATACGACCGTGCCCATTCTAATTAATAAGGTGGATTTGGACGTTATCAGGCAGCCATTCACATAGCCAAGAATCCTGTATTTCATAAAAGGACCAAGCACATAGAACTCGACTGCCATCTGGTTCGGGCCAAGCTTCAGGAGGGTCTCATTTCTCTTTCACATACATCTTCTGCTACTCAGCTGGCTGATTTGTTCACTAAAGTTCTTCCTGGTGTTGTTCATCATGGTCTTTTACCCAAGTTGGGGGTGTTGGCACCCTCCAACTTGACGGGGGTGTTGGACTTATTCAGACTAGCCCAGATTAGTCTTAGTCCACTTGGGCCTTTTCATTTATTTGTACCGGATCGGCCCAATGCGGTCAGGCCTAGTTGTATTATTATTTTATTACCTCTGATATATGCATCGAACAGAAGACGATTCTATTGATTCAATCTAATACATTTTCTCTCTTCTTTCTCTCTCTAAACTTTGACCTCGTTCATCAACTTCTTCAGTTTGTAAGTTTTTCCGCTGCTAACAGTGATAACTTTATTTTCTAGGATATTCTTTTAGAATTACTTTCCACCTCATGGGTTTTGCAATTCTTTTTAACACTAGAAAGCGTGAAAAATTAGATGTAAATGTTACTCGTATTTAATATGATAGCCACTTTGGGACGTTGTTATCCAATAAATTAAGATAAACTAATAGTACTATAATAAATGAAAACGAAAACATATTTCAGTGTACTTTATGATAGTAGATAATTTTTTTTAGCTCACATGATCTCAGTTGGGAAAGCATGAAGGTGGAGCATTAGTGTAGATGATTGTTAGGTAGTCGAGTGATTTCTCTATTCTTAGGGGGAGCAGGGTTTGTCCCTAGCAACTATCTACTTCCTTAACAGAATTATTATTATTATCTTTATTATTACTATGATGTCTAGCATTAGCTTTTTCATTTTGTTTGTATCATTATTATTATTATTATTATTATTATTTTTTGGTATTTGAGAGTCTTGACTTAATTGATAAAGTTGTTGTCATGTAATTAGGAGGTTGTACGTTTGAGCCGTGGGAACAGCCTCTTGCAAAATACAGGATATGCGTACAACAGACCTTTATGGTCCAGCCTTTCCGCGAACCCCTCGCATAGCGGGAGCTTAATGCACCGAATTGCCATTTTTTTTTTAAGATTTCATCGTAGCTACTCATGCATGTTTTTTTTCAAACCTGCTCTGAGATTTAACTTTTTTTCTTGAATCAAAGATCTATCGGAAAGAACCTATATACCCCACCAAAGTAAGAAGGGAAAAGGGTCAAATTTATCCTTCTACTATGAGAAAAGAATCAAATTTGCCCTCTGTTATACTTTAGGTTCAAACCCTTAAAGTTAACAAAGTGGATCAAATATACTCTTCCTCTATTAAGTTTATCCAACTTGGATGTTAAATCCCACGTGACACTAACATTTTAGTGATATTGACACACATGCCACCTCACAACCCCCGCCCCATTTAACCCGTCCCCTTCACTTCTTTCACTACTAGCACCTCCACTCCTTCCACCATCAGTGCTACCAGTATCACCACCATTTCCATCTTCACTTAACCACAATAAGAAAATCTAGTCTCCAGATAGTTCGACACCCATTAGCCAGAGAATGCTTCTCTTTTCGGGTGCTAGAATGATAGTAAAATTTACCATCTTAACTGTGGCTAAAATGTTTTAAGCAGTTAATTTGATCAAAATAATATAGGGATGTGCGGCATATCCAAGTAGGTAGGAAGCAGATCCAGCAATTAATATTAGCACTTATGAACAACTAATACCATTGTTTCTGCTTAAGCTAGCATCAAGTTAGCAGACTATGAGTTTTTCGGAATTGAAAATGGAAGGCGAAGAGAAATAAAGTGTTGTAAGCATAGCTCTACTAATCTTGTTTAAGCTCAGTACAAAACTTAAGAACTTCATTTTATCATTTGAAGATTGTAGAGAAAACGAAAAACAGTTTGACGAAGAAATACCCAAATAGTTTTGACTAAATGAAGGTGGAAATTATGAAAATGGTGGCGGCATTGATGGTGGAAGGGGTAGAGGTGCTAGTGGTGAAAGAAAAAGTGGAGGGGAGGGGGTAAATGGGTTTGAGATGGTGAGGTGGCATGTCACGTATGCCCACATCATTAAAATATTAGTGTCATCTGGAATTTAACATTCACGTTGGACAAATTTAACTGATAAGAGGTATATTTAATCCACTTTATCAACTTTAAAGATATTTTTAAATTAAAAACATAACGAAGGACAAATTTAATTCTTTTTCTTATAGTAGGTATAAATTTGACCCTTTTCCCAAATAAGAATAAGGTCTCCATACACCCCGTCCTTCCTACACCTGCTTCTACGACTTTATGTGGTGCTAGCTAGTGACTTTCTGCAATGCATGTGAGGTGAGCATGTGTGAGTGTGACCTCTGAAGACTGAAAGCTGGGAAGTTTCTGCGTATCTGAGCTAAATCAGCACACTGGGCCAAAAGAGCTGCTCTCTATATGATGTTGTAGGGAGTGACACTGATTGCTGCACATGTGGTTGGTCGACGTATATTTTGCACTGTTATAGGGAAACTCCAATTTAATTCATTATATAGCACACTATTTTTTCTATCTCAATTTATGTGGCATAATTCAAATTTATAGAGTTAAATAGTTTAATTTTTATTGTAAATTTGGATAGAATTTGCATATTTTAAAACTATGTAAAAAATACTATAAGTTACAATAGTTGACAATTCAAAAATATTTAAAATATATATGAAAAATTATAAAAAAAAAAAAAACTTGTTTAACTCTCAAAATTCGAAATTCGAAAAATGCCACATAAATTATGACGAAGCTGTCGAAAATATTGAATTTAGTTGTACCCGATAACAAAAGGCTCTATCCGCGCAAGTTACTATTCTAATATGTTAGAATTGTACGTATTCTTCCTCCGCTTTTTATTAATTATCTAAAAGTATTTGACTATTCACATAGATTGAGTAAGAAAGAAATACTTTTGAAACTTATAATAAACATGTTATGATATTTACGTGATAATTATAAAATTATGTTATTAAAGATAAAATCAAAAGTTAAATTATCTTTTATTTTTTAGAATCAAACTAAAATAAAGAAATGTCACGTAAAATGAAAGAGGGGTAGAAATTTGGCATTAGGAATACATACTTATTCGTGTCTTCTCATTTATACACTAAAAAAAGAATCAAAAATATTTCTCACATCGAATTTCTATGTACCATATGCGTAATGTGGTATTGTATAGTAATATAGTATATCTCCCAATATCAAAGCTGGATGAAACTGCTCACAACCCAAAAAGAAGTCAAAACTACTATAAATTTTAAAATCGAAATGAATATTTTCTGTGTGCTACTAGGAAATTGCCATATCACTAATTTGACTTTTCAAATCAAATTAATTATTCTCTTGCAAGTTATACGTTACTTTTCAATTTATTTGAAAAACGTCATGTTTTTTTATTTATTTTAGAAATAATTTTTCTTTAAATTTTTTATTTTATTATTAATGAAATGAATTATTGTCATACAAATTTTATGACTTGTTTTGAACCGCATTAATAAATGTTTTTTATTAAATTACGTGGTCAGTCAAACACACCTATCTCAATATATATATGCCATTAAAGGGAAAGCTTCAATTGTTGACTCGACTTTGTCAACTGCCAAGCACACTCCACTCAAGCCCAATATTTTTCCAAACCTATAGACTTTGCTGTTTCCTCTCATGAATATTCTAAACCAAACTAAACTTTATTCTTCATTTCATTAATTTTAGTGAAAGGCAATATTTAGGAAATATAAAAGAAAAAAAACTCTTTCAGAGGAAAAAAAATTAAAGCTTTGTGCTTTCGGTGTAAGATATAGACCAGTCTTTTATGTGTGTGACTTTAGAAGAATCTCTTCTGCAATTTGTCGATTGCACAACTTTATTTTAGTAAAAATATAATATTGGTCTTTGTGGTCCTTTGCAATTAGGAGTAATAAAAAGACATTTCAAAAAAAGGGAAAGTCTATTTCCTGCGAATATGGCCATACCCCCACTATCAAGGATGCTTACTCAATTTGCTCTCTATTTTCGGTGAAAAATGGGACAGGGAGCATAAATTCATTGTCAACGGGGGATCCTTTTTTTCTTCTTTTTGTTTTGCATTTGTTGAGCCGAGGCTCTATTGTAAACGGTCTCTATACCTTCACCAGAAGGTCTAAGGCTGTGTACATATCATTATTGGCAAATCGGAGCCACCTTAGGCAAAGGGTGGTTCACTACATACACTTCGCTAAAAAATTACACGGTGTATATAGATTAAATGTTAGCTATTATAAGTATATAATTAATTTTGCATATTTTTCGCCAAATTTCTGGCTCCGCCATTGGTACATACTACCAGCTCCAGACTCACTTATGAATTTCACTAAGCACGTTGTTGTTATTTAGTTTCGCATTTCCCATCAAACAAAGAATATATCTGGCCATAACTACCACTTTAAACTTGCATTATATATTGGTGATTAATTAAAAAAAATTAATATCAGTCCTCAAGACGAGTATGATGTGGGATTTTAAAGTTGATTGAATGAGGTGTGTGCGTGAAATAGCAGCCAACCAAAAGCCGTCACCTCTAAGAAAATAGTTTTAATGCGAATGGTCGACGTATCGTTTGAAAGTGCTTGGAATTATTCAGACATAATTCTAGTCTATATGTGGAAACAATGTGCAATAACTTTATATATTCTAATTAATTGCTTTGGAAAAGTAGTGTATCCACACCTTTTGGAATTTGGAATAATACAATTTGGAAGGAGTCCACTAAATTTCTCTTTTGCTTTAGAGAGAAAAAAAAAAAAAGAGAGCCAAACAGCAAAAAAAAAAAAAAAAGGTATGAAGACATATATTCAATAAACTAACTTGAGAATATTTTTTATAAATGAATTTCAACATGAGATTCTTTTGAAGACTAATTTAATATCAATCTCTTGCAAGAAAAACTATAGACGAGTTAAATTACAAAGAATGTTAAAAAATAAAAAATAAAAAAAGTAAAGAATATCTCAAAAGAAAGTTTTATAAGGAATTATTTATTGTTGAACTTGTAAAGAGCTAGAAAAAAAGAGTAGGTTTGCGCATGTGAGATATGGGCATGAAGGCAACGTGGTGGATTTGCAGCCCCACCCCCTTCGTGAGATATACAGAATCCCTAATGAAATTCTAATATGTAAAAATTATTTTTATTCTTTTGAGCTTACCAGAAAAGTTCAAACTCTATTTTTGTATCGACTAGTTTTTCTTGCTACAAAATTGTTCTTTGTTGTTTCTACTTCTAGTTTATACTAAAAGAGTTTGTTGAATTCGGAGCGATACATTTATACCGAGTGAAATATTTATTACAACGAGAAATATGAAACCTAAAGTTTAATCAAAATACTATTTCTTTCACACTAAACATGTACTTACGTTTTGATTCCATAGATATAAGTATTTTTCCATAAAGTAGTTTAGACATTCCCAAATGCTTTTGGCACATTTCATTAGAAGAACTGAACTACAAAAGCCAACTTAATTGAACCAACCCAAACTAGAGAAAATCCATGGCTATTACTTATTCTCCTAGTTGTGCCCTAACAACATTACAAAAATGAATAAACATATTGTTTAGGTAAGGCATACATTATTGGGGTTTAATCTAAATGTAATATTTTGAAGAACAAGACACTGAATATTTCAGCATTTAGCCCATTGTTTCATTTAACCGATTTGGCCCATTTCTTATCTTTTTCCACACAAGTCTTCGCTGTTGACTTCTTCCTTCTTTCTTCAATCAGACTCTCTTCCTCTTTCAATCTTCCATTGAAGCTCTGAATCATCTTCTTCCTTTTCCATTGAAGAAGATGATGATGATGATGTTGATGCATGCAATCCTACACTAAATTAAGATGCCAAAAGCCATGTCCTCCTAAACTATTATAAATGTAACATATAACTAAATTCAACTATGAAATGTCACAATTTTTTGTGGACATTCATCACACAACCCCACATGAACACCGCCCTTTGGATATGATACAAATGGGCAAGATCTTCCCATGTTTCTCAATAAACCATTTTTCTTCCAGAAAAAAATAAAAAAATTCACTTGCACATAATATTTATAATCAAACTAATAAATATAAAATAAATATCTTGATTTATATATTTATTTTTAATTATAATTAAATAATATATATTCTTACTTTAACATGTATCTATTAAAATTAAATTGGATAAAATATAAACACCATAGTGAACCTATTTCTTTAGCATGCAGTTTCAGGAAGGGCGAAAGATTTTCAGAATTTGTACAGTAAGTATTAAATATGTCATAATATTTATATGATTGTCAATTTCTTAAAATTTATAATCTTAAACATGCATAGCATTTGTGTAGCTATAAAAATTTCTCATTAAAAATTAAAAAAAAAATTAAATTAAATTGTTTCCAAATTTAAAAATAATCACGTTGTTAACGAATTGCAAGTAACTAGAATCATGTGAATTAAAATGGAGCGAGTAAAGAGAATCATTAAAATAATTAATTTCTAATAAATAAATTTACAACTACATCGATATTCTAACATATTTAGTATTTTAAATTTTTTTAAAATATTTATTATTTCTGTCAATTCTTGTCTGACCGTCTTTATCATGAACTGAGAATATTTCTGAAATAGCCTCTCTACCTATTAATGTAGGGATAAGATCTGCAAATATTATATTCTCTCCAATTCCTATTCACAGGATTTAAGGGTTTAAGTATGTTATTATTGTTATTGTATTGCTTTTATAAATTTTACATCGACTCAAACTATCATATTATAAAAAATAAATTTGAAAGGACTGCATGTACTATGCTCTCTCCATATTCAACTTATAGGATTCGGATATGTTGTTATTGTTGTACCGTTTTTATAAATTTGTGACTAATCAAAATATCATATCATATTATAAAAATAAATTTGAAAGGAGGGAGTTGGAAATAAAGGTTGGAGTTGGAAATAGACATGTATACGTGGGATCTATCATGAGTGAGTCACTAAAGGTGATAAGGTACGTGGCTGTCTTTAAGTGTCCCCACCATAACAGTGGCCAGTAATCAACGACATCTTCGTTTGTCTTTCGCTTTGTGTTTTTTTGAATCTTTAAAGTTTTGAAATAAAATTATATATTTAAAAATTACGTAAAAAATATAATAATTAATAATTAATAATTTAAAATATTTAAAAGATATATGAAAAAATTATAGTAAAAAATAACTTATTCGACTCTCGAAAAGCTAAAAATGTCAAATAAATTAAAATGAAAGAGTAATTTATGAGATATTTGATTAGGCACGAAATTCTAAAAAATAATAATTTTGAAATTTGTGATCCATTTTTTTTAAGTATTTACAGTTGTAAATTATCTCATAAAATAAAATTATGTTTCAAAAAAAGAAAAATTTATTAAACAGAATAAAAGAAATGTGCCACTAAATTGCACCGAGAAAGTACGTTTTATCGCCAAAGCCCGTGGTTTCCAAATTTCTAGGTTCTGTTACTTTCTAAACTATGGCTAAATTTGTTGTATGCCTACTTGCTTGGTCAAGAAATTGAATTCCCAAGGAATTGAAAATGTCTTTACTTTTATTTGCATCAGCATCCTTTATACTTTTCGTAATTTACACTTGGTGGCCCTGTAAATTGAGATATTTTCTTCTCTGCTACTACTAAATATTGGCTTGTCAATTAAGGCAGAAGGTTTTGACATGTTTATCAAAAAAAGTACAAGGAAACTAATAATGGTGCCAAATAAGAAGATATTTATGTAGAATTAAAGATTACTAAAAAAAAAATCTTACAATTTGTTGTTCTTGTCGTAGTTTTTTACATTTGAATTAGTTATATATTTTTTTCTGTAATTTACACATGGTGACCTCATAAATTGAGATATTTTCTTCTCTGCTACTACTACTACTTAATATCGTCTTGTCAATTAAGGCAGAAGGTTTTGACATGTTTATCAAAAAAGTACCAAGGAAACTAATAATGGTGCCAAACAAGAATATATTCATGTAGAATAAAAGATTGCTAAGAAAACTAAACTTGCAATTTGTTATTCTTGTCTGAGTTCTTTACGTTCAAATTAATTATATTTTTTCTCGATATATGTAGTTAAATTTTCTCTTACAACGTCATTTGTCTAGATATTTGTTGACAGCTAGAGCGAAAAACTGTTATGGAAAACATATAATATGACATAACATGTAAATTTTGTTCCAAGAGAAATTGATCGTTATAGTGAAATATTATTATAGAATGTGATTATTATAAAGAGGTCAGAATATAATAGTATATAATTTTTGACAGTTTTAATGATAAAAATTCCATAATAATCTTTTTCTTTTTTATTAGCAAGTGAATCCGCAACTGCTAGCCTTTGATCGTGCACCAGGTAAACTCTGCTTCTGTGCAATAGCCTGCAAACCATAGAAGTGGTAAATCATACAAGCCCGTGCAGCGATCTATTCTCTAGCAAAATAAACTTTACCACTAAGATCACTTTGATTCTCAAGATTTAAAACCTAAACAAGAGGAATATTTACAACAGCAATTATAGATCAAAACTCAACAGGAAATATTTTTCATAACTATTGTGGAAAAGATTTAATGAAGAGAAATAATCATGTCAACTAATTCGTTACATCCCTTTTCAATTATTTTTGTTTGGTTATGTTTAAATGCCATTCCTACTCATAAATTTTGAATGACTAATCTTTAGATTCCGTCAATTTTCAAGTATTTACCATAATATCTTTATTTTGAGCAAAATAAATCAAATATTATCGACATAACAAATAGTACCAAATTATTAAGGAAATATCTGTGAAGTAGAAATATCTTTTTTCCGAAGAAGTAGAAATATCTTTAATTTGAGCAAAATAAATCATCCAAATATTACCGACGTAACAAATAGTACCAAATTGTTAAGGGAAATATCTATAAAGTAGAATTGACATGATGAGCGTAGTGTATTTATCATTACTTAACTATCAAGTATTAGCTGTATTATCATAGTTAATGCATTTGGACCACAAAACATATTTTGAAGAAATTAAGGGGGTTGCACAAGCAATTAACGGTAAAATATCCCAACCCAAATATGAAAAGGAAAAGGGATAATAACATCCTTGGCCTCAGTTATTGATAAATACTGCTTTTGATTCTTGTGATATATGACTCTGCATATTTAATCTTTAATTAAGTACAATATGTGTTTTTGATCCCTTCAAATAGAAAATATATAATATTTAACTATTCAACATTGAGTAACAGTACAAACTTAATACAATACATGAGTAATTAAGCGATGAAACGATTAATAGTTATGGAAAATATGTGAATATTCACTAGCAAAGATATCATAAGTGCACAATTTTGAATCGAAAGGTTCGAATGATCAATTCTACAATAAGCTGTTAGAATCAATAGGTCTTCAAATTATTCATTTGAAAAAATTGAAACCCTTCTTATTGGACGATCATGATATTTCCCAAAAATCGAAATTCTTGATCAATGAAGGAACAATAGCACCATTTTTGTTCCATAAGATACCAAAGTGGATGATTGACAATCACATAAAATCCTTTGATAACCCGAATTCCTATTTCTTAATGATATTCATGATAGAAGGTTAAATGTGCGTAATCGAATATCATAGCGACTAAATCATAATTTATCAATAATAGAGGGACTAAAAGTGCTATTAACTATTTAAATAAAAATAGCAATTAGACTCCTTGAAGAAGGAATAGGAAAAAATTGTACTCCTATAAATAGATACCTCGAGTGGTGCTAAGGTTTGCCAAATCAAATAGCCCAACTGGGTCTTTAAAATTAAAAACTCTTCCAGTTTTGTTTTTTCCTTCCCTCTTCTATATTCTTCCAGTTTTACAATAAACAATGGCGGCTACTACCCGTAGATCAAGTGGACCAGTAGTCCGTTCACTTTCACCTGCTGGAAAATTCTACTCACCGAGCCAGAGAAGGTCAAAGACTACCTCATCGGCTTTTGCTTCTTCAACATCCGGTTTTTCCACCGGTTCACACCAAATTCTCAGCAGATCAACTTCACCGAACCGCGTAAATTTATACAATACCTCAAGCTCGAGGTCTTCGTCGTCAGTACGGTTCTCGTTAGACCGTGCAACTTCACCGAGCCGGTCTATATCAGCAGTGAACCGGAATAATCACATCGTTAAGAACCAGAGTCATAATAGTAGCGGTCAAAAGAAGGCGTGTATGTGCTCACCTACTACACATCCAGGTTCGTTCCGATGTAGTCTACATAAGCATACGAGTCCTAATACAAGCCGTAGTACGACGTCGTCGTCGTACAGTTCGAACCAGTTGAATATGAGGAGATCAGCTATGACGAATTCACTAGTGAGAATCGGAACAGTAGAAGGTGATTTGGTGAAGAGAGCGTTAGCGGCTCTGATTCGTCCTTCGTCTCATCAACAACGTCGCCGGGCTAATTTCCAGTGTAGACCTAGCCGGCTCTCCGTCATGTCCAAGGTCTGAGATTAAAATTTGACTTTAGGCCATTAATCTGAAGGACTCAAGTGGAGGTCGGGATGGAACGGTTTTTTTGTGTACTCTCCGGTGGCCGAAAGCCTAAGATCCTACTGTGTATAGACTAAATAGTTAAATATATATATTTTTTTTTAACTAATAACATATAAACGAAATCCTCTAAATTTTGGTATTGCTGTCCCATGGAGCTTCCAATTCTAAGTATATATCCATAAAAAAATACATCTCCTAAGGCTCAAATTAAAAAAAGAATTAATTAAGATGAAAAATTGGAATTAATCTCTTTTAAGGTTTTTGGTTATCATTCATCCCATTCATTCGCCGTTCTCCGTTTTCCGTTCCCTTTTTGGCCATTTTCCGTTATTATCCGTTTTCTTTTTGGCTATTTTCCCTTATCCGTTTTCTTTTTGGCCATTTCCCGTTATCCGTATTCTTTTTGGCCGTTCAGTACGTCGTATATGTTCGTAGGGGTTACGTTAATTTTGCGTATATACGTGGGGGGTGAGATATACGTATTTTGTATTTTAGTTAAATATTTTTATTTTGCAAACTGATTTATTATCTGGTACTTTTTTTTTTTTTTTTTTAATAATGGAGTTTCCAGTGACTGATTGTATTTGTTGTTTTCTTATGTTGCAGCCTTGCAGGTACTTTCTTGATGGGTAAAAATTTTGTTTGGCTGGAATTGGACATTCATTATTGGAGACCAAAATGAACAGTGGACTACTAAAGTTTTAAATTAAATAACAATTAGAGTTTAAAAATCAAATTTGAAAACAAATAATGAAACAGTGGACTATTTAAAATTTTAAAGACTTTTTGATAACCTTGAATTAAATGTTAAAGTTAAATCAATTTTGAAAACAAATACTAATGAAACAGTGGACTATTCAAGTTTTAAAGACTTTTTGTACAACCTTGAAATAAATGCACTTGCTCCACGAGAATGCTTAAAATTAAAGTACATCAATTTTAAAAACAAAGCGGTGTCCCTTTTTGATGGTTTGATGAATAACTTTGTCATCATTATAGGTAATAATCTTCGACCTTTTCTTTAATTAATAAGATTTTTTTCAACAATTATTAGATCAAATCAGTAATCATTATATTTCAGATTATTAATTTTGAAATATTACTTTAAATGGTGATCAGATTTTTTTTTTTAATCTGATTTTTTCCTTTCTCTGTATCTTTATAAAAAGCGATTTTCTTTGTTAATTAGTTTTTGCGTCAAAGATGGAAGGATATTATTATAATTTGAAAATACAATAAAGTCTTAGTTGAAAATAAATTAAGTTTCTAAATATAAGGAAGGGAGCGTTATATCCGAGAATCTAGTTGGATTCATGGCGAGGTGATCAACTACAAAAGTTATGCATCGTGTAAGGAGATTATTGGAGCAATATCAAGACTGGAAGAGAAAATTCCACATAATGTTTGATTGATTTAAAAAAGGCATACAATATCCTAAAGAGGAGATTATTGGAGCAATATAAGGACAGGAAGAGAGAATTCCACATAATGTTCATTGATTTAAAAAAGGCGTACAATATTCTAGAGAGGTTCTTTGGAGATGCTTGGAGTCTAAAGGCGTACAACTAAGGACATGTACGATGGAATTAAGATTGGGATTAGAATTGTGAGAGGCGACTCAGAACATTTCTCGATCTTGATGGGGTTGTATAAGGAATCATTCCTTAGTTATTTGTGGACGAATTGACACAAGATATTGAGTTCCGTGGTGTATGTTATTCGTAGATCACATAGTTTTGATTGATGAGACGCGTGATGGAATTAACAATAGGCTGGAAGTTTGGCGACGTACAGACGCTAGAGTATGAAGATTTCAAGTTAAGTAGGACTAAGATAGAGCATCTTGAGTGCAAGTTCAGCAATGCAACGCAGGAGGCAGAGGTGGAAGATCAATGCAGAGGTCCTAGCACCAGTTTCAAGTATCTCGAGTTCGTAATAGAAGAAGACGGGGAGATTGATGATGATGTCGCGCATCATAGTTGGGCGGGTGGGTGAAATAGAGGCTCGCATCCGTAATACTGTGCGATAAAAATGTGTTCTAATGCTTAAAGGTAAATTTTATAGAGTGGTAGTTAAGCTGACATTGTTGTATGGGTTCAGTGTTGGTCAGTCAAGAACGCCCACGTTCAGAATATGGGTGTGGTAGAGATGAGGATGCTCAGACGAGTGTATGGGCATACTAGGAGGGATATGATTAGGAACGAAGTTATACGGGGTAAGGCAGAAGTGACTCCCACGACGGACAAAAAAATAAGGGAAGTGAGACAGATGGTTCGGCCATGTTAAGAGGAGGTGTGTGGACGCGCAAGTAAGAAGGTGTGAGAGATCGACCATAACAAGAGTTAAGAGAGGTAGAGACAAGCCAAAAAAGAACTGAGGGGATGTGAATAGACAGGACATGGCATAACATCAACTTACTGAGGACATGACCCTAGATAGGAAGGTGTGGGGCTCAAGTTTAGGCTAGAAGGTTAGTAGATAGCCGAGTGTTCTCCTTACTAGTAGTGTTAGTTGGTGATTGCATAGTTTCTTTCCTTCGTTGTGTATTATTATTTGTTGTGCCATTTGCTTTTTATCTTAATTTTTGTTGTCGTACTTTTCTCAATACCGTGCTTTGCATTCTTTTCTTTTCTTTTCTTTTGAGCCGAGAGTCTATCGGAAATAACCTATTTACCCTACAAAGATAGGGGTTAGATTTGCGCAAATCCTACTCTCCGCACACCCCAGTTATAAGATTACACTGGATATGTTGTTGTTTTTGTTTATACTTTGTGTTAAGATGGTTTCAATTTTCAAATAGTTATCTTTCAAACAAAGTTATTGAGAAATTATTACGGTAATATAGTATCTACTTTGTAGGTGATTATTTTTACTATTTCAACCAATAATGTTAAGTGTACACGAAGTCATCAGAAACAAACTGCACTGTTAGCCGGAAAAGTTGGAACAACCCATAGTATAACAAATTAAGAGAGACACAATTACAGCTAACAATGAGCTAACCCCATTAAACATGCATTGGTATAATTGACATTGTTTATTTATTAGGAAATTAATGCTTGTCTATCTCAACGTATACCATGTCACCATTCATTTGTTTCTTACCAATGCACTAACCTAAGCACCGAAGAAGTTTTTGGAGGAACTATTTTAATCATAAATCTCAACAGCTTCAAACCAATTCTTTAACAACTTCAACTCATTTCATATCTACTTCATTGTGTTATAGTATTGCTTCCTAATTTCAACAAAGATGATACTATTATTATTTCTATTGTCAAATATTTTCTTAATCTAGCTTCTCGAGTTTTTCTAATTCATAGGAATCTGTTATTGTACTATTAACATTTTATGAATTTCTACAATTAATTTTTTTAAAAAAGAAAGTTAAGAAATCGACGTGCAGTAACATTGAAATTAATATGTAGAAGGATTAAATAAGTATCCTCTTGTTCTAATTTATGTGGCACCAATTGACTTTATTTTCGTTGTTTTAATTTATGTGGAATAATTGACTTGATACGAAGAGTATTCATTTGCCTTTTGTTTTGGAAAGGAAGCAGACTTGCCAGCAAAAATTTCGAGAAAACATATCTAGAAGAGCTTGAAGATTTTAAATTACCTTTGCGACTAGTTAGCTAAAACCTTCTAATATTATCATATCGATCTTCTGGAGGACACGATCAAACTCCCTTTTTTCTTAATTCAATTTTGAAATATTTTTATCCGGATTGAAAAGACCTATGTTGTAATAGAGGAGAAAAGGTGAACCGGCTAGGGTGTAAAAAGAAACCGACAAACCGCATCAAATCGATAATTTGAGTCAAATCAAGAAAAAATCCGACTATTAATTTGGTATTGGAAAAAAAAAACCCGATCATAATTGGTTTGGTTTGGTTTTAATGAAAAAAAATCAAATCGAATCAAATCAACTCGACATTACATATATATAATTTTTAAAAATATTTTATACATAAAAACATTTATTTGTAATGTAATTTATAAATATTTGTTAAAGTTTTCATAGTTTTTGTCTTTTCATATATATTTCAAACTTGGACTAAGAATTCTAAATGGTCAAATGAATTTTATAGCCCATATATAGATGTTAGTAACTCAAATAAAGCCAAATCAATACTAATGCTAACAAAAGAAATTCAATTCTAACACTAGGGATAACAATAATGTTAGATATCTATTAGTCTTAATTATGCATTAATTTAGACAGTGAAAATACTTAATTTGATTTGTTTCTTTAATATTATGTCATGTAATTAATACTAATTAGCCGTACTTAATTTAGCATGACTTAGTATCTTTAGATTTTGATCATTTTCATTATGGCTTTGCGATTTCATTATCTTTTTTGTTAAATATTTTAGTACAATGTCATTACTCATCTTACATTTTGTGCTATTTTCTTAAGAAACACCTTAATTAGATAGTTGTATCTTATTAGGACTATAGTAATATTTGAAGCACAAGTTATATATTTTGTATGAAGACTTTACCCGAAAAAACCGAGAAACTCGAGAAAACACGAAGTTGAAAAACTCGATTTTTATTGATTTGATTTGGTTTGTAGATTTAAAAATCCGATACAATTGGTTTTGTATACGGGTAAAACCGATGACACAGGCACGCTCGGTTTCCCGTCGTCATGGTTATGCTCGGTCACAATACGACCGTCTCACCGGGAACGAGGCTTCGAGCCCAGGCCAGGATGAGGCGATTAGCTGCCATTAGTGGGAGACCGAAATATCCGTCCTCACCCGGATATTTTGGCGTCGATCTCGGCAATACAACTATCACCAGATTTACTTGCTTTATTTAGAATTGTACTAGGGTTGAAATTCCTCTACTATATAAAGAGGAGGTCATCATTCATGAAAGGGGTTGGCAATAGCAAGGAGAGAAATAGTTTACATCAACAATCATAAGAATCTTATTAAATCAGTTCCCATCTGTTCTTAAGTTCATTTTTATTATACCTCGTGAGGGCTTATAACAAAAGGGTATCGGCCTCGATTTCTATACCCGAGGCCATACGTATTTAACATTTGGTTAGATCTGCTTCTTTGTTCATTTTCTTGACATATCTCGCTATTTAATCTTGAATTGAATTTAGCCACATATCTTTGGCATCACGTACAAATTTAATTGTTCTACGTTTTAAGGTTAAACAGTTTGGCGCCCACCGTGGGGCCTTAGATAGTAGTGGCGGTTCAATACAACATTCTGGTCATACTCGATATTTTACACTTGTTCTTTAGGGTTTGATTTCAGGTATACCGGAAATGTCGGATTCCCATTCTGTCAACTTCCAAGTGGAACCAAGCCATCATGAGCGTGATGACGGGGACGTACCAAACAACAATGCGCCCCCCGTTAATCCTGTTCAAGTCGGATCATCGGTGGGCGACATACCGGCCGGTGAAAACAACGGGGCCATGCTGCAACAGCTCCAAAACCAGTTAGACATAGCCATGGCTCAGTTGCAGGCCCAGCAAGGGATCATAACGCCATTGCAAAATCGGGGTCAGGCACCTGATGTTGCCTCATCAGAACAGACCCAGGATACTGAGGAAAGACATGCCTCACGGGGTAACGAGGGACACCCTGGACAAAGTACCGAATTGATAAGAATGCTCGAAGAATTGACCAAACGAGTCGAATCCGGTGAAAAGAAGATAGAGGCGAACGATAAGAAAGTGGAGAACTACAATTCGAGGGTCGATCAAATCCCGAGGGCTCCACCAGTGTTGAAGGAACCGGATTCGAAAAAGTTTGTTCAAATGTTGTTTCCGCCAAGTGTGGCACCGATGAAAATCCCCATGAGATTTGGCATGCCCGATATCCCGAAGTACAATGGGACAACAGACCCAAATGAGCATGTGATTACGTGCGCTATCAAGGGCAACGACCTCGCCGATAACGAAAGGGAATCAGTACTACTTAAGAAATTCGGCGAAACTCGATCGAAGGGAGCTATGATTTGGTATCATAGCTTGCCCGAGCACTCGATTGATTCATTTGCCATGCTCGTTGATGCTTTCGTTAAGTCCCATGCCGGGGCCATCAAGGTCGAAACACGAAAATCGGACTTATTCAACGTTAAGCAACGAGATGATGAGACCCTCCGCGAGTTTATGGCTCGATTTTAAATGGAGCGCATGGACTTACCTCCAGTTACTGACGATTGGGCCGTTCAGGCTTTCACCCAAGGGCTTAACTCGAGGAGCTCGATCACATCTATGGAACTAAAATAAAACTTGATAGAATACCCGGCAATCGCCTGGGCTGATGTGCACAACAGATATCAGTCGAAAATCAGGGTCGAAGACGATAAGATTCTAAGGGCCGCTTCAGTGTCATGGTGTTACACCTCGGAAATTTCCCCGCGAACGTACAATGAAAAGTTGCAGGTTTTCACTTTGACCCAGTTGGTCGTAAAGTGGAATACGTCCCGTAAAGTGATTTACGGACCGTAAACTGCTATCGTCCTCCAACCTTTCAAAAATTTCAACTTTCTGTCAAATGCTTCATATGGTTAAAAACGACTTGGAATACGGACCGTAAATCGAAATGTGGCCCGTAAACTGAGTCGTAAATTGCCATGATCTCCAGCATGCCTTTCTGGTTTTGATATGCTTAAATACGGTCGCGAAGGACGGACCGTAAACCAGAATACGACCCGTAAAGTGGGTTTACGACCACTGTACACCTCAGTCACTGTTCATTTCGAATAAGATTTCAAGTTTTAATTAAGAGACCCAAGTTCATTTATTTCATTTTCATTTTCATTCTCCACAACTCAAGACTTCTATAGAAACTTCCACACATTTCATATACAAGAACTCATGAGAAATCGATGATCAACTTCATCAAATCAACAAAACCAAGTGTGGGAAACTCATCAAAGTTCATCCAAGTTAAGAAATTTCAAGAGAAGTAAACTAGGGTTTTGGTGCAAGAAAAGTAATACCACTCAAGGCTTGTTCCTACAACATCTAAGGTAAGTTTTATGTCATTTACATGTTATTTAGGGTATGGAAGAGTTGAAGCACTTGGATTATAGAAGGATGTAAGAAATGGGTCATGAAAGTGTGAATAGTAGCAATGTTGAGTAAAGGTTTGAATTGAGCCATGATCATTGATAATTTGTGATTATAAAAATGTTATGAATGACATTTAGAACATGGAATAAGTATTCTATGTGTGAAAAATGCAACAATGAACCATGACCATGATTATGGAGAAATTGAAGACAAATTATGAAATACGGATATTGTAAACGAATGATGAGTGTTTTCTATCATATTGAGAATGTTGTTATGAACGTTTGGGAGTTGATATAGAATATGGGAAAAGTAGTATAAACAAAGGAAATGCTGCTCAATTTTCCCTACAAATAGTAGCGCGTTCTTACAGTCGATTAACTAACGTTAATGTGAATTCTCTCTTGAAGGTAGAACGTACGCACTAAAGGAGAACAAGCAAGCGATAGATTAGTAAACGACAAAGGTATGTGAGGCTAGTCCTTTCTTTATAATGGCATGAATCCTAAAGCATGACTTTCTATTTTCTTCATGTTTCTCCTACATTCTGGAAAAACTATGAGTCTATGTTCATGAATAACCATATGAGATAAGAGATATATTATGAGTCCAATAATGGTAATGATGAGTTTAAGCCTAAAGATTCTAGAGCTCATGAGATGATGTTCCTATAAAGTTAATGATGTTGTTCATTGTACACACTCACCTTATATATTATTTCCTTCAAGATGAGGCAGAATATTTATAAATGCTCCATAATGGAATCGAGGGTTCACGACCTTATGTCACCTCGATAAAGTATAACCATCTTTGAGTTTCCATGCATGCATTATGATGAGTACATGTTGATATATTACACCGCGCCTATATGGCCGGGCAGCACCGCTAAGGCGGGCGGCTTATAGATGATTACACCGTGTCTATATGGCACGGGCAGCACCACTAGTGGGCGGCATGAGATGATACCCCGGACGCGGGAGGCCTGGACGCAGGCTAATGTTATGATTATCACACCGTACCTATATGGACGGGCAGCTTATATATTTATGCATACATGACATGATGATGATTAAGAGTAAGCCAGCATGCATTATTTCCTTGGTACTTGACAGTCAGATACAAATGTTCCATATTGATATTTTTTTATATCATTGTCTTACTTCATTGTTTATGCCTCTCATACTCAGTATAATGTTCGTACTGACGTCCATTTTATTTGGATGCTGTGTTCATGCCCACAGGTAGACAGGGAGGTGAGCTTGATCCTGATTCGTAGAAGCTAGTAGCTGATTGAGAGCACTCCCTTGTTCGGAGGTGCCTATGATGATTCTTTTGTGTATATTCGTGTATATGTATTTTGGGCATGCGGGGTCTTGTCCCATCCTTAGGCTTAGCACTCCAGTAGAGGCTCGTAGATACGCAGTGTGGGTTAGATGGTCTCACGAGAGGTTATTATGTATATATATTATTTTGATGGCCGAGAGGCATATGTATATAAAAGTATTTATGTTTCCATATGAAATATGATTTTCCTACAATTTGAGTATAAATGTGATAAAAGAGCCAAATGCGCATGATGAGAAATAGAACGAGCCGTGCTCGGTGGTTAGCCCCGGGTACCCGTCGCGGCCCCTAGCTGGGTCGTGACACATGGCATTCCGATAAAGGAGGCGATCGCTCAAGGAGAGTGATAGATCGAGATTCCAGATCGTCATATGACAGATACCAGCCGTACCCGCTCGATCGAAGGGAGAATGGGCGTAACAGTGAATCGGGCAAGAATGATAGGAGAAACGATCGAAGGAATGATCGAGGCCAAAATAACCGTGGTTTGGTAAACAGAAATGTTGTCGATAGAGCTCCGGGAAACAGAGAAACTCCAAGGTTATCCGAGTACAACTTTTGCGTCGATGTAGCAACCTTAGCGGCAGCCGTTATCCGAAACAAAGAAACAAGGCACCTGAGGCCAATCCAATCTGACCCGGAGAAGCTGGACAAAAGTCTTATTTGTAAGTATCATCATACTCACGGCCATCGAACCGAGGATTGTCGACAGCTGAGAGAGGAGGCCGCCCGTTTGTTCAATTTGGGGCATCTTCGAGAATTCCTAAGTGAACGGGCAAAAAGCCATTTTAAAAACCTGGATTCCAACAAGCAGGATAGGCCGGAAGAGCCCTAGCAGGTGATACACATGATCATGGGAGGAACTGACGTTCCCATTGGACCGATTATGAAGTGCACGAAAATTTCCATAACGAGGGAAAAGCGTATCCGAAACGATGACCCCGATGGCCCCATCACGTTCGATGAAGAGGACATGGAAAGCATAGTCCAGCTGCATAATGACGCACTGGTAATATTTGTCTTTATCAATAAGTTTAGAATTAAACGTGTGCTGATTGATCCAGGTAGCTCGGCTAATATCATCCGATGAAGAGTCATCGAACGGCTGGGACTACTAGATCAGATCTTGCCGGCTATACGGGTCCTCAATTGATTCAACATGGCATGCGAAACGACTAAGGGTGAGATCACTATACCGATCAGTATGGCAGGAACTACGCAGCAGACGAAATTTTATATGACAGAAGGAGATATGGGATACAATACATTGTTGGGCAGACCGTGGATTCACCTTATAAGAGCGGTTCCCTCGACTATGCATCAGGTATTGAAATTCCCGACTCCAGAAGGTATCAAAACCGTCCGTGTTGAACAGCAGGCCGCAAAAGAAATGTTCGCGGTTGAAGAATCTGTTAAGACTATAAAGGCGCCAGATCGGAGGGAAGGGAAGAATGCTAAATAACAATCACAGATCCCGATCCCGGAATCTTCGAAAGATCAGAACGGAGACACACTAGACGAAGAGTTAAAATTTGGAATACCGAGAACCTTTATGGTGCCCAATGATTCTGGCGCCACAAAGTCCACCGTTGAAGAACTCGAGCAAGTCACACTGTTCATCCATCTACCAGAAAAGAAGGTATACCTGGGCACGGGGTTAACCCCCGAGCTCAGGAAAGAATTTATTGAGTTTCTTAAAATTAACTTAGACTGCTTTGCTTTATCCCATTTAGACATGACAGGTATTCCACCGGACGTGACGACACACAAGTTGAGCTTGGATCCAAGTTTTCCCCCGGTCAAACAAAAGCGAAGGCAAAAACTCGAGGTAAAGCATGCATTCGTCAAGGACGAGGTAACCAAGCTCCTTAATATAGGGTCCATTCGAGAGGTAAAATACCCAGATTGGTTAGCTAACATTGTAGTAGTGCCTAAAAAAGGGGAATAAGTTTAGAATGTGCGTAGATTATAAAGATTTAAACAAAGCCTGCCCGAAGGATTCCTTTCCTTTGCCCAGCATCGATCGCATGATCGACGCTACTGCGGGTCACGACACGCTGAGTTTCCTCGATGCATATTCTGGGTACAACCAAATACAAATGGACCCGGAGGATCGAGAAAAAACCTCCTTTATAACTAGGTTCGGCACATATTGTTATAATGTAATGCCTTTCGACTTAGAAAATGTCGGTGCCACCTATCAGCATTTAGTCAACCGAATGTGTGAACACCAAATAGGGAGATCCATGGAAGTTTATATAGATGACATGGTCGTTAAGTCCCTGCGAGCAGAGGTCCATTTGAAATTTTTGCAAGAAACTTTCAGCATATTAAAAAAATACAACATGAAGCTAAACCCGGAAAAATGTGCCTTCGGAGTCGGATCGAGCAAGTTTCTCAGATTCATGGTGTCAAATCGGAGAATCAAAATCAATCCGGATAAGATAAAGGCAATCGAAGATTTCACCGTGCTAAACTTCATTAAAGGGGTACAGATATTAACGGGATGGATAGCTACTGTTACACCTCTCATTTTCATATATTGAGTTTCGCCGAACGCTAATTGTCCTGGCCTTGGGAAGTAGGATAAATTTTTCGAGGTCATGGGAGTAGATATGTCCATCTTGGGTATATAATGGAGAAAAACCATGTTTAGTAAGCTTCGGGAAGGTTTAAGACTCGTCGGATCATCGGAGTTAAGTTTCGGAGAGATTTTGGCAAAAATATCGCATTCTGGCGCACTTTGCGGCGCAACCTGCGACCAGCAAACACGACATGCGGCCACGCAGTTGCGCAAAAAAGTGTGCCTGTGAAATTTTGAGGTTCTGCATGGTTTGCGGCAGAACATGCGTTTAGCAAAGCACGCTTTGCGTCTAGCAAAGTGTGCCGCATGTTGTGACTCTGGACCACTTTAAATAAGACCAAACTCGACCCAAAACTCATGTTTTCACCATTTTTGGTCAAGAAACCTCTAGAATATCTGTCATACCCCATTTTAACCGGGTTGAAGCGGAGTACAACATATTGGAGATTCCTAAATTGCTTGTTTTAAGGAGTCGCCACCTAATTGATTTTACGGTGAATTAGGACACCTAATTTAACTAAGGTAAAGCTAACTAAACCTCCGTTAATAGTCTGTTTAATCAGTGTAATTCTAGGTAAGGGTTCTATATTATCCTAAAGGGAAGGGGTTAGACATCCTTTAGAATCCGTTAACTACGGTTATCCGGCCAAACTTAGGTTAATGAATTAATGCTAAATAAGATGCTTTAAATTTTAAGAAAAGAGTTAGGAAATGTTGCTAAAGTTTTTAAGGAAAATATGAGAATGTTACTTAAAATAAGACTTAAGAAATATGCTAAAGCTTTAAATAAAATGCTATCTAAAACAAGACTTGTAGGATAATTGCACAAAATAGACCTCGAATGCTATTTAAAATAAACTATAAATGTTACTAATGTTTTAAATAAAAAATGCTATTTTTAAAATGAAGCTTGCAGGAAATACGATATTTTGCATACAAGTGATAACTTTTAGGAAAAGACTTAGCACATTTAAACTTTGAATAAAATCACGTGATATGAATATGGCAATGTAAAAATCTAGACTCATTTTTTATAAATAGTATGCAAAGGGACTGAATTTTCTTTCTCTTTTTATTGACTCTTATTAACTTAGCTAAACTACGTGTGATTTATAAAACATACTGGAATTTACATTTGCATATTAGTGATGTTTTGAAATTAAGATAATAAGAATGAAATATGATTCCTTTGACTCAAAAATATAAATTTATGCTATCAGTTATTCTAGCAGTAAATATCATAGATATCATGAATAACTTTTTTTTTTAAAAGAAAGAAAATGAAACTTATGGGATTAATTATTAATCTTCGTCAAACTAACTACCCACTACTAAAACTAAAACCTACTAATATTGCTAAGGTTCATTTTATCTAAGGAAACAAACAAACAAAATAAAGCATTAACTGTGCAATACAAGATTAAGGCATATGAATAAAATAGAGGAGCAAATGATGTTAAATGGGCTCGGCCCATTTTCGGACGGCTGTGATTTTGCTGCTATTGGGCCTCGGCCCAGCAAAAAATATGTATGCTGCTGCGGGTTGGCTGGACACGGAGAAAGTTTCGTTGGGGTTTTAGCCCAACACCGAGTAGACTCGTATGTGGTGGTCATGCAAAAAATGAAAGGAAAAGGATTAGTACACAACCAATAAAGCTAAAATATGTATATATAATGCCACAAGTTGGCCGTAAATATGACAGAGATAGGTTCAACAATGCATCAGTTTCACCAAGGCAATGGCACTCAAGTGCAGCGATAAAATATTTCCAAAGGCAGTAGCATATTTGGAGAAATCCCCAAACTATGCAAAGAAAAGAAGGATGAAGAAACAAATATCCAACCAAAATGATGAAGCATTTCATACGGTTGTGTTATAATAACAAACTTAGCCAAGTTTTAACACTTTTGCAGTGGTTTGGGGAAACAAAGGATCACCTCATATCATTTTATTCCATTCTTTAATTCTAAACTAAGACAGGGTCGAAAGAGCTACAGTTTATGGCTCGAGTACAACGACAAATGGCCAGAAATGCCTTTATATGTGAGCATATGCAGAACTAGTACAAAGGAAAAAAAACAATCAACCTCGAGTGATTAACTGGCAGCTATTGGGATTTCTCATTTAATGAGTCAAAGTAGAAAAAGTAACAGATTTGAGAAGAGGAAGAAACATAAGCTCAACATATATGCTTGCACAGACAAACAAAGGAACGTACGTAGACCAAAGAAAAGCCTGTATTAATTCCACTTAGCCAAATGAAAGATAGAGTTATTAAAACAGAGAGCTGAAATGAAATGGAATAGGACAATATCACAATTTCTTCAAGTTCCCACAAATAATACATAGAGATATGCACTCGACTGATCCACATAATGTTCTCTAAATGATATTAATGAGTAAAGATAGGTTTACACATAACAGAGAAGGATCCTTTCAACATGCTATTGTCATTTTAGTGAGTCTCAACATCTATTCCCACTCATTATGAGTAGTGCTATTTTAAGACTCTTCATTCAATTCCAAAACCATTTTAAAACCTTTAAAAGAGATGATAGCAAAGTATTTTGGGGAACCACATCTGTTTAAAGCATTTTTGTTACTCATTCTCAGGCCAATTCAAAGAGAAGCAAACTAATAAAGGGAAAGGAAGTAAACAATGCTCCAGCCAAGAAAGTAAATCAGTTCAGTGATCGATTAGTTTGACAAGAAAAACAATTCCTTATTGGCTTAAGCCTGATTCATATTATCTGTTATCATCAAGCTTTATCTCAGCCCAAAAGGAAAGCAACAAAGTTATGGAAAGCAATCTATTCGAGTTGGAAACAATACTCAAACAAACTCTAAAAAAAACAGACTTATTGATTGAAAACAGAACAAGACCAAGGATTAAACTAATAACAAGCATTCAGTCCTACAAATTCGAGTTAAAACAACAAGTCAAACTAGATCCTGGACTAAACATATTGGAACACCCTTTAAAAGAAAACCAATTAAATGCTCATTTGTTCAAAGAAAATATATCTGGTCTTCAAATTTGAGACAATGCCAGAAATATCCATCCAAACAGATTTTCCCTATTAACAGCTATCCAAACAGTAGTAGTTTACCATAATAACATGATTAGTTAGTTTAATAAAGAGCTTCCCCTTTGTCTTGTATTTCAATTCCTGGCCAATTGTGGTCAGCTAATCAATAGTAGTAACTAGCTAGTCAATGTTAAGAAGGCATCAAAGCTAAAATAGCAACAAGCTAAGGGCACAACAATGACTTACTAACAATATTGATAGCCATAAGCTCATCACTATAAACTAATCCTATAGTTAACTAGAGAAGATTTAAACCAATTATAAACAAAACAGGGACTAAGTATTTGAAGCAACTAACACGAATTAGGAAAACTTAGCTTACTTAAGCCTTGAATGGGTTTAAACAGAAAATGAAACACAAAACAAAGAGAAGAAGTGACAGGACTAACTGAAAACAGGGAAGGAACAGTTTCTCTATAAATCAATGACTTAGCAAACTGATTTGAACTAAACTAATCTGAGCGGAATTTAAGTAATCAACCAGAAATAAAAATAAAATTAAGGAGGAAAGAGAATTACAGTTAACAAACATTTCACTGCTGTTTTAAATCTCAGAATGCATAATCAACTAAGTTAACACATCGCCAAAGGCACCATGGTATTCCTATCACTAGTAAGCTGAGCAAACACATGCTAACACAGGTTCATTATAATTAGGCTAATCTAAAGCATACTTGCTGTTACGTAAGGCTAAGCAGATATAATCAGTAAACAAGAAAAGGGAATTACGGACCTTTTTCGGGTGCAGCGAAGTGGATACGAGTCCTCGATTCACACCCGAACACTTAAGATACCAGGATCCCTTTTGAGTGCGATTTTCGTCTATAACGAAGTCGAGCCTTCGTTTCTAAGATTTCGACTCACTCAAACAGAACGAAAACAGAAACAGAGAAATTAAGATAAAAAAAAAAGATGGACTTGATAGAAATTCTATGGCTGAAAAACTTCTTAGTTTTGGGGGTTCGATGTTTGAAACTTCTTGTATCTAATTTCCGGCTATCAAACGAAAGAAAAAAGTCCCCCCCTAAACGAATTTTGAGGCGAGTATTTATAGGAAATAACTAGGGTTTGCTAAAGAGAAATGGTGTGAGGAGAGAGAGGAGCGGGAGAGAGAGAAGAGTGGGGGACAAAGGTGAGTGGGGAGCGGAGAAGAAGGAAGAAAAGGGGGGAAGTGGGAGCGGCGGCGAGGGAGGCGGGAAAGGAGGAGGGAGAAAGGGAAAGGAGAAGAGAGGGGTGCGGCGGTAGGTATGGAGGAAAATGAAGGGGAAACCTAAAAGGGTTTCCCTTATTTGGCTGAAAAATGAATTGGACCCGGTCCATTTGTGGACCGGGCCAAATTTTAGACTGGGTATTAAAAGAATGGATTAGTAAATTAAACATGGACTGATCTAAAAAATTGAGATAAAAAATACGGTCTAGTCCAAAAAATATTAGGAATTAATCGGACTTTGATTTGGGGTCCGGTAAGTCCAAATACGGACTGAGTGCAAGAAATAGTTTGGCTTCTAAATTTGAATAAGAGACACATTTTGATTAACGATGTACTAAGGGTGCCAGAATATCACCTAATACAGAAAATATGTAATTATAAAAAGACCCGGGTAAAAATTATATGATGTCGCAAAATGACCGTGCAATAATATTTAATAACAAACGCTATCATTAAAATGTGCGAAGTAAATGCGATGCGTATGCGGAAGTTGGCAGAAACGTTGAGAAATGCAATTTTGAATAATACTAAATAATAGCAGCAAATAAATAGCGGTAGTAATACTGCTAATAACAATAATGATAATGGTAATAATGATAATATTGATGATAATGGTGATAAAAAATAATAATAGATATAATAATAATAGTAATAACAAATATTGATAATTAAAAATGATAATAATTAATAATAATAAAGATGATAATAATTAATAATAAAATAATAATAATAAATAACAATTATTGATAGTGGCAAAATGTTAATAAATTAATAATAATAACAATAATAGTGGTAATAATAAGATAATAATGATAATAATAATAAGAAATAATAATGATGATAATAATAATAATAATAATAAATAACAATTATTGATAAAACAATGATAATAATTAATAATAAAATAACGATGATAATGATGATTAATAATTGATAACAAAATAACGCTGATAATAATAATAGTAATAATAATAATAATTATAATTATAATAATAATAATAACTGCAGCGGAATAATAAAATGTGGGTGCATATTTTTAATTTCTCGAAACAGTAGAAGTATTAATAGGTATTTCGGGGGAGAGGCGGGACAAAATTGGGTGTCAACAATATCCCTCCACTCTTCATCCACAAGAAAATCAAAGGAAAGCCAAGATCAACCACTCCAAATCCATGAAAATAAGTGTGTGAAACTTAGTAAAAGTTCATTTATCTCAAGAAAACCCAAAGGAAGTGAAGTAAGGTTTTGGTGCTGGAAGTGTATTTCCATTCGAGGTTTGTTTCTACGCTATCTAAGGTAAGTTTCATGGTATTTTCATGATGTTTGAAGTATTGATAAGTTGAAACACTTGGATTGTAGAAGAGTATAGAAAATGGGTCATAAAGGAGGGAATAGTGTCATTGTTGAACAATAGTTGGATTGAATTACGAATATTGGTATGTTGAGATTGTAAGCATGTTATGAATGACCTATAGAACATGGAATAAGTATTATATATGAGAAAAAGCGATAGTGAACTATAACCACAAGTATGGGGAAATTGAAGAAGAATTGTGAAATGCGGACAATGTAGGTGAATGATGATTGGTGTCTATTATATTGTGAATGTTGTTAGGAACGTTTGGGAGTTGATATAGAATATGGGGAAAGTAGTATAAACAAAGGAAATGCTGCCCAATTTTCTTTAGCTTTAGTAAGCACGTTTAAGTAATCAATTGGCTAATGTTCATACGACTTCTCTTGAAGGTAGAAACGTGAGCATCAAGGGAGAATAAGCAAGCGATAGATTAGTTAAACGAAAAAGGTATGTAAGGCTATCCCTTTTTCTTCAAAGGCATTACTCTTGTTTCATAATTTCTTCCCTATACTTCCATGACCTTCTTACATCCCTAAAGATGAAAGTGGAAGAACTTCAAGACCTTCTTACAAGATACGATCCATAACGATAAGGTTGACAATGATGGCCTCATGATACAGATATTTTTATGCTTATGATTTCATTGATACCATTCTCCATTGTTGTCTCGCCTCATAATATTAGTTCCTTCAAGGCGAGATGTAGCGATGAGGATGTTGCCATAATGTAATCGGAGGTTCACGACCTTACGTCACTCCGATAAAGTGCACTTTTGTTTGGGCTCTCATGCATGCTACGTATATTATGTGTGTATACGATATGTATATATATATAGGGGACATGGGGAAAGGTGAGGCGCTATAGACGGATAGCCACCTGATCAGCTGGTATCTTATGATATCATCCCGGACGCGGGATATATGGGTAATGGATCAGGCCGTACGTTCCGCGGCAATATATTGATATATGATGATATATGGATCGGGCTGCACGTTCCGCAGCAATATATGATATGATGATAATTTTACGAGCATGCATGCATGACTTCGCCTTAAGAGGCAAGGAGTCACCGGTTATTTTCTTACCTTTATCTTATCTTTCTGTTCCTTTGTTATTTTATGATGCATGTCTTACATACTCAGTACATTGCTCGTACTGACATCCCTTTTCTTCTTGGACGTTGTGTTCATGCCCACAGGTAGACAGGGAGACGACCCAACTTCCTAGGAGCCACACCAGCTTGCATAGGAGCACTTCCATATTCCGGAGGTGCAGTTCTAATATATATTTTTTTGTGTACATACTTGGATATGGCGGGGTCCTGTCCCGTCCTCATGACTTCAGTGTCTTAGCTAGAGGCTCGTAGATACTCATGTGTGGGTAGTGGATGTTGTGTAACCCTCATTGTACATTCTGTATATTATTCTTTTGCCGCCGCGAGGGATTATGTGTGTGTATATATATTTGTGTATGCGTACAGTTTAAGACGATAGTAGTATGATGCGAGGTGCTCGGGAGCCAGCTCCGGGTGCCCGTCATGGCCCGCTGGGCGGGTCATGACAGCTGCCCTGAGCCGATTCATCTCCAGATCCTCGGATAAGAGTCACTGTTTTTTCTCGTTGCTCAAGAAAAAGATTGACTTTGCATGGACCCCCGAATGTCAGGCGGCCTTGGCAGAACTCAAAAGATACTTATCAAGTCAACCTCTACTCCACACACCAAAAGCGAACGAGCAGTAGTATCTATACCTGGCGGTGTCCGAGATTGCGATGAGCGGTGTCCTGGTTCGAGAGGAGAATGGTACACAATACCCAGTTTACTATGTAAGTAGAACTCTCGGTGACGCCGAAACCAGGTACCCACATTTGGAAAAACTCGCTTTGGCTTTCAGTGTCATCCCATATGCGTCGTAACGTCGTACCCCCTAAGGAACGTCATGCATAAACCCGAACTCTCAGGCCGACTAGCAAAGTGGGCTGTGGAGATTAGCGGGTATGATATTGAATACAAACCCCGAACTGCGATCAAATCCCAAATATTGGTGGATTTCGTGGCCGATTTTGCACCGGCCATGATCCCCGAGGTCGACAAGAAATGCTTCTTGCCTCGGGGACTAGTACGGGAGTCTGGACCCTTCACACGGATGGTACGTCTAATGTGAAAGGGTCCGAGTTAGGGATCGTTCTCAAACCCCCCTCAGGTGACATAATAAGACAATCTATTAGGTCTGCTGATTTAACTAACTACGAAGCCGGGTATGAGGCTATGATTGCAGGTTTAGAACTGGCTAAAAGCTTGGGAGCCGAGATGGTAAAGGTCAAGTGCGATTCTCACTTGGTGGTCAACCAAACGAACGGAACCTTCGAAATCAAAGATGACAGAATGCGGTGATACCAAGAGAAGTTGCAAGTTGTCCTTCACCGATTCAAGGAGTGGACTTTGGAACACGTACCCCGGGATCAAAATAATGAAGCGGACGCCCTGGCAAATTTGGGATCTTCGGTCGAATCGGAAGGGTTCGCCTCTGAAGCTGTGGTACAGTTGACAAAATCAGTCATAGAGACTGGCCACGCCGAGATAAACTCGACTAACCTCACTTGGGATTGGAGGAACAAATACATAAACTATCTCCAAACAGGGAAGCTACCATCCGATGCCAAAGAATCAAGGGCCCTCCGAACCAAGGCAGCTAGATTTTGTTTTGTCGATGGCCAGTTGTATCGAAGATCATTCCACGGCCCCTTGGCGAGATGCCTAGGACCAGGGGAAATCGACTATGTTCTGAGGAAAGTTCATGAGGGCACTTGTGGAAACCATTTAGGAGCCGATTCATTGGTCTGCAAGCTAATCAGAGCAGGATAATACTGGAACGAGATGGAGGGGGATGCCAAAACCTTCGTTCAAAAATGTAACGAATGCCAAAGGCACGCCCCGTCAATACATCAACTCGGGGAAGAGCTTCATCCGGTCCTCTCCCCATGGCCATTCATGAAATGGGGCATGGATATAGTGGGACCGTTGCCATAGGCCCCAGGTAAGACACAATTTATTTTACTTACGACTGATTATTTCTCTAAATGGGTCGAAGCATAGGCACTCGAGAAAGTCAGGGAAAAAGAGGTTATTGATTTCATTTACGACCATATAATCTGTCGATTCGGGGTACCAGCGGAGATCGCGTGTGATAACGGGAAGCAGTTCATAGGTAGCAAGGTCAGCAAGTTTTTTGAAGAATACAGAATCAAGAAAATCTTATCAACCCCATACCATCCAAGCCGAATGGTCAGGCCAAGTCTACCAATAAAACCATATTGCAGAATTTAAAGAAGAGACTGGCCAGTTCCAAGCACCGATGGAAGGAGGTTCTGCCTGAGATTTTATGGGCCTACCGCACAACGGTAAGATCAAGCACCGGGGAGACTCCATTTTTCCTTGTATACGGAGCCGAGGCCCTGATACCCGTTGAGGTTAGTGAGTCGAGCTTTAGATTCCGTTATGCCACTGAGAACTCGAACCATGAAGCAATGACCGTCAATTTGGATCTCGTGGACGAAAGAAAGGAAGTTGCTCATATTCGGATAGCCGCACAAAAACAGAGGATGCAAAGGTATTATAACCGGAGGACAAACCTCAGACATTTTCAAATTGGGGACTTGGTACTGAGGAAGGTCACACTTTATACGAAGAACCCTCACGAAGGGAAACGAGCCCTGAATTGGGAAGGTCCATGCCGAGTCACTGGAATAACCGGAAAGGGTTCTTATCAGCTCGAGAATGAAGACGGCCACCGACTGAAAAACAACTGCAATGTGGCACACCTAAAACGATATTACTGTTAAAGGTATAAATAAATTTCTTTTGCTTTCTTCTCTCTCGATCTAACCATGCAGGGATACAGCCCGAGGCACAACGAAACAGCACACCGGATACTCGGAAATCATAGACTTAGGACTGAAAGCACGTGCTGCACTCTTTTTCCCTTCGACCATTTTGTCCCGAAGTGGGTTTTTGGCAAGGTTTTTAATGAGGCAACACTGAACAGCGTGCTACGCATATAGAGCATACCGATCAGAGACCGGAGACCGGGGACTGCACATTCCGGTCTAATAGTACCCGAGCCCTCATACTTCGGACTCGAATACTAGGGGACTACTATACCATGAGTTAAGTGAGAACTATGTAAAAGCCAAGGCCTGAACGATAGGATCAGATGTAAGGACCAAACGATCAATTGAATCGTGTTCACTTAGTTTGTTCTTACCGCGGCAACAATTGCGAATGCATCTCTGGCCGGTTTTTTCAATAAAAAACTTACTTCGATCAAAAGGATCCGATATTGCTAAATACCGAAAAACTATGGCATAACAGTTAAAGACTACGGTCTAAACTATGACATAAACAGTTAAAGACTACAGTCTAAAAAACAAATGCAAGCTCGAAAGCTGCGACCTAAAATGATTAAAGACCACGGTCTAGAAACGCAAAATTGTCACGATTGGGTCTGTCTTGCAAATTATGAATAAAGCAACGACTAACGACAACACGGACAAAAACCCAATCGCGGGTCGTTACCATTTGAATTTTATCCTGGCTGAAACAATACGACAAATTATAATGAAGGAATAAACCAAGCAAACATTGAAACGTGGAGTACTTTGCAAATATCAAACACAAATTTTCATTCATTCATATATAAAGTAGATTTACAAAGGCTCGGATAGTGGCCTCAAAACAAAGATGCAAAAACAAAAGAAGGGGCACAAGGCCCCGAACCTAATCTTCATCCGACCCCTCGGCCTCTTCATCGGCTGACTCGAGATCGATATCCAACTCCTCGGGGTCGAACGCAGCCTTTGCTTCCGCTTCAAGCTTTTTGGCTTCCTCGATCAAATTTGATAAGTCCACACCAGTGGCTTGAACTTCTTCGAGGGTCTTCCTTCGGGACAAACACCGCTCATACTCAGCTTTAAGATTACTGCCTTTTCGGCAGCAGTCACATCGGCCTTGTACTGCTCTAACATGTCGTCACAACCCGAGATCTGATCAAGAGCCTTTCCATTCTCAGCTTGCAGATCGGTGATGACCCGGCTCAATCGATCTCTTTCCACTTCGGCCGCAGCAAATGATGCGCTAAGGCCATTCATTTATTCCACCGACGTCCGAAGCTGCTCCCGGAGAACATCACGTTCGGCCACAGCACGGATGGTCGGTTCGTAGAGGGCATCAAACTCAGGCCTGATCCCATCAAGCTCTGTTCAGAGTTGATCGATCTGGCTAACATAAGCCCGGTCCTGAGAAGCAAGGACATTAGCATCAGCTATTAAAGATTTATTTTAAGTTTCGAAGGCCTTTACCTTCTCCGCCAACTGGTCACGTTCCTGTTTGGCTTCGGCAGCTTCGTTTCGAGCCGCTGCTAAATCCGATTTAAGGATGGAAAGATCAGGAAGAGACGAGATATATTGCAACTTCTTTTCATATAGAGTCATGAGCTCGTCCACCTCCTTACTCTTACTTTTGAGCTCCTCCTTGAGTCGGCCCACTTCATGCCTAAGCCGGTCGAAGCTTGCATGGTGAAGCACGGAGGCCTATAAGGGAAAAAGGAATGGTTATTAAAATGAGGCATGAAATTAAAAGCTGAGTAAAAAGAATATAAGGACGAGACTTACCCGATTCAATGCATGCTGAGCCTCGTTGAAAAGGCACGATTCGTCGACTTCGGCCATTTTCTTACGGTCCTCTTGGGACACCAGAGGGTACAAATAGCTGGACACCCCAACAGGACCCGATAAGATGTTCATATCGGCCGGTACCTTAAAAGTAATTAGCCTCTTCCAACTCCGGTCGATACTAGGGGCAGGAAACGATTTCTCCAACCTGGGACTAGAATTAACCCCAAAACGGATAGCTACAGGGGTGGGCAAATGCTCGAAACTCGACATACCCGGAGCAGGTATTTCATAACTCCCATGACCGGCCACCTTTTGCTCGGTCACCTTGCCTTTGGCTTTTTCGTCATCGGCGGGAATATCCACCAATGGCGGCAGAGAATCCTGCATGCAAATTATCGTTTCAGATGAGGCCATAGCTAGTATCGGAAGGACGGAACCAATACCGTACAAAGGCAGAATAGTAGGTACCTTAGATCCTGATACCGATGAAGTTTCCCTCGATCCAGCGGTTGTGGCTGGCAATTTTTCAGTACTACGAGTAGAAGTGTGATCGGAGACCCCGACTTTCGACCCGATGATCCCTGCTTCCGTCGACTTCGAGATACCACTCGACTCAGCCGGAATTCGACTTGAACTTTCCACCAACGGTGGAGTAATTACAACAGAACCAGTTAAATCATGCTCGAGGAGCTCGTCACTAAGACGATGCCCACCCGACACCTGATCATCGTCGTCAGAATGGTCCAATAATTGACCAACGACCTCAGCATCCAAAGCACCGGCCGAGATATCTTCCGACGAGGTCTCTCGAGTGACGACCCTCGATCTTTTCTTAGCCTGGGAAGGAGCTCGAGATGATTCGGAGGATTTTCTTTTCCTCCTTACAACTAGGTCTCCCTAATCGGGAGCTTCGGCATCCTGCTCATCAACTGAGGTCTTGGCAGTTTCCTGGCCCCGAATTCTGGTGGCCTTTAACAAACCTGTGAAGCAAAGAGAAGAACAATCACTACCTAACTAACGTGGCATACTACACAGCGTAGAACGGACGACGCTCTAAGGAGAAGACTTACCATGGGTCTCGGCCTCCCAACGGGACCGGGATAAATGCCTCCAGGTGCGTTCGGCATAAGTAAGTTGGGAACATATTTTCCCAATCCACTGGTCGAGGTTAGGAACCGCACCAAGGGTTCGGATAAGAGTTGTATACACACAAACAAACAAAAAGTTCAGTATCGGTGCAGGCACGCGGCCGAATCGCATCGATGTAAAATTACTTACGTTTTAGGTTCCATTTCTCGGGAAACGGCAATTTGTCAGCATGGATCAAATCCGCTGTCCTGATTCGGACAAGCCTGCCCTGCCAGCCTCGGTCTTTATCTTCGTCCAAACCGGAGAAGGGCGCTTTTACAGCTCGTTTTGAAAGTTTTATCCTTCCCCCTCTGAAGACACGGGGGCTTTATAGTCGAAGTAGGTGGTGCACCGTGAACGGAATGTTCACGTTTGTATCAAAATAACGGAGGAGCACAACGATCCTCCAAAATGACACGTGAATTTGGCCGAGGGTGATCTCGTACCGCTTGCAAAAATCGACCACCACAGAGTCGAGTGTGGTGAAGGTGAAAGGGTAGGTATAAACACTCAAGTACCCTTCCACGTGGGTCAATATGGCTTCATCTTGGTCAGGAATAACGACCTCCTTACCTTTCCACCCACAATCTTCCTTGACTTGTTCAAGTTTATTCAGGGGTATCGTGCACAGATAGGCTGATATTTCAACACCTCGATCCCCCTGTTGAGAAGGTTTCTCGACTTTGAAGTCCCGAATTGTCGAACAGTCTTGAGGAACGAAGTCAGTCAGCAGTGGCTCTGGTTTAGGAGCCGAAGACGTCTCACCGGCCTTAGCCTTTGAAGATTTGCTCGTCATTTTGAAAGTAAGAAGATAAGAAGGTCTAAAATGAAGGTTTGAAGATTGAACTGCAAATTAAGAAGAAGATATGAAGATATGGAGGTTTGAAGGTTTGAAGATATCAAGATCAAAGTATTCAGAGCACATGAAGCTAAAAATTCCCTTTGGTAAAAGTCGGAAAGTGAAAAAAAAGGGAAAAACTTGCTTTTATAGAGTGGGACCGAGACACTTTACCTTCCGCAACCGTTTTCAGAGCCAACGGGGCTTCGACACGTGTCGATGTCAGACGGATGTGACCTTGATCCTATCTAATCATTGGAAGCGTACGAGAGAAGGAACCGGGGTGTCCGCTCAACCCACAGATCGTACTTGAACAGATCGACCTTCCGAAGAGACCTAGATCGGAACCTCGTACGAACACCTCTATGATCGAGTAAAGCTTCCGAATATTTCACAAAGGGTGTTGTTTCGAACCGGTCATGGCCGAATTTAATAACAAGATGCTCGATTATGGATTATGGAATTAGAACCGGTAGCAAAACATGTCGTGTTCTTTCGGATTATGGAATAAATGATTACTGATCGAATACAAAAAAGGCATATACGAAAGTTTGGGTACAAACATTATACATGGAATGCTCAATAAAGTCCAATAACAACCAGTTTGCAAGATTCCATTAAAGATTTTTTCCATTTCATAAAATCCCGACTATGCCGGATACATCGGTACATCAGAAAAAAGCAGAAGAAACCCTACTCTACGACCAGTAATTGGAAAACAAAAGTAAAGTAGCCACACCCTTGCTCAACCTAACAAGTCGGAGGATGAGATCTCCAAGTCTATCCACGGGATGCGGCAATGACTGGTGATGCTGATTAGTTGTCCCCATGACTTGCACCAGAGATGGACGATCCGGGGATATCCAATTCCGGTAAATCTTCCTCATCGAGCACAATCACTGGTGTAGTTTCACCCAAAGGCATCTCTCGACGAGTCCCCATAATATGGCGAGTTCGAACTCGAGATCCAACCCCCGAATGCACAATGGGAAAACGTCCGGGCTCCCTGCGTCTAGGTGGCCTTGATGGAGCGGGTGTTCTTCTTCCCCAAACTACGTCCTCGGCTACCGATTTCCCATTGGAAGCCCTCATCGGCCGAAGTCCTGGAAACCAAAGGTATTGAGTTGAGATATAATGCAGGGAAATAGGGATCGAAACGTTCAGATTAAGAAGTTACCATGGTCCTTGACTTTCCAACCTTCGGGTGCCATTCTTCTCCAAGAACGGCCTAAGCTACGAGAAGCCCCGGAGAAGGGCAATCGCCCATTCAAAAATAGCAGTTTCGAGCGTGGGCTCAACTGGATTCGATGAAGGGTTCCACACTTTGGAATAATCGACAGACGATGGACGGTGAAGTTGAACCGTGCGTATCATCACGAACCGGTTAAGCCATCCTCGATCATAATCGTCTTCAGGGTCGATTAGGCTTCGGCTTCCCATGGGTATCAACTGAACAATTCCGCCTCGGATCACCCGAGGTATATATAAATGAAGCAACTGATCGAGGGTAAAAGCGACTCCGGCCGCGTTGACCAACTTCTCAATAAAGAACACGAGCCTCCAAATTTGCAGGGTGATCTGCCTAATAGATACTCGATATCGACAGCAGAAGTCCTCGATTATTCTATGAACAGGGAGGGTGAACCCTATGGCAAAGGGATATATGTATGATAACGAGTAACCGGGAACGTGATGATTTATTTTCACACCCTCCCCAACGGGGAGAAGGTCGACGTCTGCGCCTAGATGGCAATCTTCCCTGACCGTAGTAATGGCGCTATCATCGACATAAGACTCGAAATCTTCCACCGGGTCAAGATGGTGAAGGACCTTGCAGTCATTCGTATAAATAAAACCCGACGGGACAATACCAGCAGCAATAGATTCTAAATCCCTATCAGAACCAGCGGCTCCAGCCGATGACATGAATGAAGGTTGATCTTCATCCTGAGTCAGTAACGGTACGTAGGCCATGATCGTGGAAGGTCCTCCTTAACAAAGGGTATTCTCACCCTGGAACAAGAAGATTGAAGATCCGAATAGTATTATGGGCTCAATGCAGGAATATCAGTAGGTTTAGAGGTGGAACAAAGTGAGATTTGAAGAAGTGCCGACGCATGGAAAAGAAAGAAGACATAGGCTTTATATAGAAAGAGATTTAGAGCCCGTTTGGATTGGCTTATAAGTTGCTTATAAGTTACTTATAAGCTGTTTTCAGCTTTTTTGAGCGTTTGGCTGGCCAGCTTAAAGTCATTTTGTGCTTAAAATAAGCTCAAAAAAATAATTGGGTTCATTTGACTTAACTTATCTAAAGCAGCTTATAAGCTGAAAACAGCTTATAAGCCAAAAAAAAAAAAGTTAGACTACCCCAACTTATTTTTTTTAGCTTATAAGCTGTTTGCAGCTTATAGACATAAGCCCATCCAAACAGCCTCTTAAGAGATCCTATAGCGTATCAAGAATTCTGATACAAGGAGGATTCCCCAAAAAGATTTGGCGGCTGGGTAATAATGACCCAGCATCGGGCAGAGTGAGATTTGACTTAAAGGTCCCATCCTGGGTAATTAGAGGCGGCTGCTCATTTTATTCAGGGTCCATTCCCCGCCGTCAGTAACTGTGCCTCGGGAAACGGGGGGACTATCTGTATACGGGTAAAACCGAGGACACAGGCACGCTCGGTTTCCCGACATCATGGTTATGCTCGATCACAATACGACCGTCTCACCGGGAACGAGGCTTCGAGCCCGGGCCAGGATGAGGCGATAAAGGAAGGGCGATTAACTGCCATTAGTGGGAGATCGAAATATCCGTCCTCACCTGGATATCTCGGCGTCGATCTCGGCAATACAGTTGTTACCAGATTTACTTGCTTTATTTAGAATTGTACTAGGGTTGAAACTCCTCTACTATATAAAAAGGAGGTCATCATTCATGAAAGGGGTTGGCAATAATAGCAAGGAGAGAAATAGTTTACATCAACAATCATAAGAATCTTATTAAATTAGTTCTTAAGTTCATTTTTATTATAACTCGTGAGGGTTTGTAACAAAAGGGTATCGACCTCGGTTTCTATACCCGAGGCCATACGTATTTAACATTTGGTTAGATCTGCTTTTTTGTTCATTTTCTTGACATATCTCGCTATTTAATCTTGAATTGAATTTAGCCACATATCTTTGGCATCACGTACAAATTTAATTGTTCTACGTTTTAAGGTTAAACAGGTTTGGTTTGGTATTTAAAAAATCCGAATCAATCCAGTCCATGTACACCCCTAGAACCGGCCAACTTCCTTAGGTCGCCTCTCTTGTCTGATTGAGTAGCTTCAATCCTTCTATTTGCTATAAGTCATTTCATTAAGAGCAAGAAAAAAAAAATATAAAACTAAATAATTTTTAAAAAAAAGTTTAATCTTTTCGGAAAAATTAAAAAAAAAAATGTGGGTCACATAAATTTTGACGGATGAAAGTATTCGACAAATGGGGTTTTTTTCTTCTTCTATAAATATGAATAGTGGCCTTTCAGAATAAGTAGAAGCCATAGTATTATAATTAGATAATGACACTGCCATATTTCTCCTTGAAAGCCAAAAAATTGTTGGCGAGGCACTGTCATAGTCTTAAATGAATAGGCAAGACGAAAGCACTCTATTTATATTAGCTACTTATTATTTATTTTACAGGCAAGGAATCTGAAAAAACTGAAATTCTAAGAATCAAGATAAGGTTCTGAAAATGAGGTTTGTGGATGCATATATCATGTGATGAGTATTTTGCCTTCTTTGTGTTGTGCCTGCTTTTCTTTTCCACAAAAGAAAAAAAAAGTGTTCGAATGTGACCCATTTAATTAGATGTGGCTAGGGCTCTTTTGGTTATTAGAATTAGGATACTAATTTCGGGATAAAATTTTGAGTTATATCAATCAAATTGTGTTTAGTTATTTGTTTGGTATTTGATTAAGAACTTTTTTTTGTTTAACTTGACCTGAAAGTTAGCTCAAAAAGTTAAGATTGTCCAAGACCATATAAAAAGTCATCCATACAACTACTACTGTGACACACTCAATCACCCCTGCACGTCTAGACCTACCATCTAAAGCGTGGATAACATAATATAGGAGCTCAATATCGGGTAAACAATGGATTGAGATGAGCATGATGATGATAATAAATAAAATGGACTTTTGGATCTAATTCAACCCTAAAAGTTAGCTCAAGAAGTGCGGATCGTCCAAAAACATATAAAAAGATACAAACTTCACCCCACAACTAAGATGGGACACTCAACACCCCATGCATGCCCAGGCTTGCCAATTGGAGCGTGGACGACATAATATGAGAACCCAACATCAAGTAAATAATGAATTGAGATGAGCATGATTTTAATATCATGATTTAAAAAATTAAAAAAAAAAACAATATTCAACACCTCATGCACACCCAGCCTGCTAATTGAAGTGTGGATAACACAACATAGGAGCTCAACATCATGTAGATAATGAATTGGAATAAGCATGATTTTGATACCATAATTTTAAAAAATTAAATCTAACCTAACTCCCACAGCTAGTTCAAGAGGTGAGGATTTCTCAATTCTCATCCCACAACTAATGTGGGAGACTCAACATTATTAGCTGATATCGATATAAATTTTATACCAAAATTTCTATATTATTTAATGTAATGATAGTCCAATTCCAATTGCGAAAGGGCTGCTTTTTGTTTCCCCACCAAACGAAAACACTCAAATAAATTTTAAAAAAGTTTTTTTTTTTTTTTTTTTTTTTAAATACAAGCAGGAAGATCGACATCGTGTATGCGTGTTCTTGATAATTGTGGGCCATCCTTATTTGGTCCATAGCTGGAAATAGGCAAAAAGCAAAGGGCCAAAGCCCACTAAGAGATAAACGTAATCCAAAAACTAGTGGGGCCTTAATAAATAGCAGTGTCACTTTTATCTTGACGTCTTTATTTGACTACTTTAAGAAATTCAGTTGGAGATTACGTCCAAGGGCTGGCCTACAAAGATAAGGTTATCTACAATGACGTTGCGGATATAATAAAATAATAATAATAATAATACCACAACAACATAGCCGTGAAATCTCCCCAAGTGGGATTTGGAGAGGGTATAATATATGCTGACCTTACCCATGCCTCGGAATGTAGAGAGGTCGTTTCCGACAGACCATCGGCTCAAGGATAAGCAATTCAAAGCAATACTTAAAAGAAATAACATAAGAGAATCCGTCATGGCAAAATATTATAAAAGCCTAATGCATAAGCACCCCCTCTCCCGCCCTAAACTTGTCCCTTTTTTTCATTTTGGCACCTCAACTAAATGTTGTTTCTATTGAACCCCTAAACTCGTCCTGGAGTGTGTCTATCAAACCTCCTAAATCTGATTTTTATTAAAAGCAGAAATTAAATTGGGGAAATGAAGGAGGAGTAATATTTTAGACATGTAATAAGCTATTCTTTAGCTCATAAATGTGTCAGTTTCTGCTCGTTCTGCTCTTCCACTGCCAGCTTAATTAAGAGCTACTTTTTTTTTACCTCTCAATTGCTGCTAATCTTAGCTAAAAGGTGACATAATTAAATTATAATATATATTAGCATGTTGCTACATTGAAGATGGAATACTATGTAAGTCGAATTATGTTTGATAGATACACTTGAGGTCGAGTTCAGGGATTCAATAAGAACAACACTTAGTTGAGGTATCAAAATAAAAAAAAAGGGGCAAATTTAAGGAGTCGCATATGCATTAAGCCTATTATAAAAGCAAGATAGAAAGGAACAGTTACTACCATCAATTAATATGATAACGAAGTACAAAAAAATAACAGATAATAGTGGAAATCGAAGAATAATAACAATAATAATATAAAGAATAGTAATCGTACTCACAATATAATAACAAAAAGCAAAAGCAAAAAAAGCAGGCGAAGGAGTTATTTTTTGAATTTTGATATAGATTTTCGAATTAAGTATAACAATTTGGACTTTGGATTTGGAACATTAGATTTATATTTATCCCTACTCATTACTCGTTAGACATAAATCATATACACAATCAGATGTGAAATGCGCTCGGGAATTCAAAGAAATTGAAGATGGGTTCTTCAAACTCCACATGAACACCAAGAACAATAAATAAAGCGATAAAATGATAGGAAGATTAAGATAATTGTTGGGATAAATACACACCTAAGTAATTAATTATCTAGACGTATAAAAATGCAACTAATAATCTTGAATCTAAGACAAGAAGAAAGAAAGGATAAATCTAGAATTGAAACAATCAATTAACCCAAAGAAACAATGAAGAGAATTTGGGAACTAATTAGTTTAACATTCAACTATCAAATATAATCCAAAGGGGAAAGAGAATGAACTCATACATGAATTGCCTACTTCTAATAATTCAAGAGAGGTTCAAGAGACAATTCCCCAACTCTCAAAAGAGCAATCTACACTCATAATCCAATATAATCTATCCTCTAAAATAAGGACATAATAGTCTATTTATACCATTGTTTTAAAAGGCAGTGTCAGGACTCGCCCCGGGGCTCGCCTCGGGGCAGGGCAGTGGCAAAATGCCCTAGGGCTAAGGTGCGGGGCTTAGTTCCTATGAAGCTTACGCCCTAAGCGCCCAACCGTACGCCCTAAACACGCGTAACGCCCAGGGCTCGCCTAACAGTTCTTACACAAATTATATTTTAAATTCCTTAATTAAAATCATTCACCCTCATAATTGTTTAACAAAATAATGATACTTAATAGTTGTTCATATATAGAAATAGAAGATTGGGTGTAACTCATATAACAAGTCATAATATTGGATATTTACTATTTGAGAAAGTCGTGAGGGTGAATATCACTTAATTTTTTTAAAAAAAAAAACACATAGCGGAATTGTACATTTTCACTTGTCATTGGTCATAAGTCCTATGTATCAGAATTATCATATAATTTTATTTTTTGTTCATGAAGAAGTTATGTTTTAATTGTAATATTGATAAATTTTATTGATTATTTGCTTATAGGGAGATAAAATGAATAGTATGATAGTAATAGTGTTTTAAGAAACTATGTTTTTTTCCGTGTTTGAAAGTTAAAATGTTAGAATTGATTTGCATTTCATAATAGCTTTTATTTCATTGTATTATTTATACATGTAAAATTATGTTATATATAATTACAAGTTATAAGCGGTGTATAATGGATTGCTTTGATCATTTTTTTGTGAGGATCCGCGCGCGCGCGCGCGCGCGCGCGCGCACACACACACACACACACACACATATATATATATATATATATATATATTTCATTTATTTACAGTTTTTTTTTATTTTTTAATGTAATTTTACCTATTTAAAAATATTAATTGTAATTATATTATTTTAAGAAATACTAAAAAATAAATATCCATGGGGCTTACGCCTCGTCGAGGCGTATGCCTCGTCGAAGCGTATGTAAAACGCCCCGTCTTACGCCCCCGCCTTTTAAAACACTGATTTATACTAGGGCTCATATCTAAACAAAAAATATTAAAATATCCATTAACTTAGGGCCTTTTAATTGAAGACTAATGACATGGGATCTTTCTTATTTTGGGCTTCTATTTGTCATGGACCTTGTTCTCCATTCTTTAAATTTTCATATAAGCATATTGTGGATCTTGAAATTCGGAACGAAACCTCCAATTTCATTATGGCCACCCCGTATACCATCACAATCATAAGTTCAATATCTACTAAATCACCTAATATACGCTATTAGGCTAATGAATGGATTGAAATGTAATTATTGTGATTGTGTTTATCGTTGTCCTTTGAGGAGTTGTGGCACCAGGTCCTTAAGAAAGTATATTAGTTGATGTTGGAATCGCACAGAGTTTATAA
Organism: Lycium barbarum; assembly: GCF_019175385.1. NCBI lineage: Eukaryota > Viridiplantae > Streptophyta > Magnoliopsida > Solanales > Solanaceae > Lycium > Lycium barbarum. Next base: position 9,824,552 of record NC_083343.1, read on the forward strand.
GGATTGAGTAGTACTGATTGACTTGAATTTGGACATGATTTTACTATGTTGGAACTTGTTGATTTTCAAGATGACTATTTCTTATTTTTCTTTTTGGTTATCAGCAATTCAGCATACTTTCTATTTAGACATAATTTTATAATTTCAGACTTGTCGAATATTCTGACGCCTTAATGCTTCTATTGATACAAATTTTCTTGATAATCGGTTCATTGCTTGCATGGATATTTTATATTGATGATTGTAATGGGAATGAGGAAGTATCAAAGCAACTTTACATGAATACTTTATTTGTGTGTGACTTTTTATTAAGAAGAAGAAAATGTTGCAGCTCAACAAATAGACTCAAAACAGAATATTTTAAATAACCAAACCGATTAATTATATGAAACCAAAATTTTTAAACTATCAATTCGAAATCAAATAGCCAAACCGATTACTATGAAACCAATTTTTTTTTTTTAAATCATCAATTCAAAATTATTTCGATTGAATTAGGACTATAATTTCTTGAATTAGGTAATTCAAAATTCAAAATTAAAATTTTTATATTCAATCCGAACACCCAGGACACTCCCTTTAGGAAGCATCGGTTTTTTTCTATTTAGGCACACAATCCAATTACGAAGGGATTATCTATTTAGGAAGTAAGATGAAACAACCAAGTCAACTAATTAAACTCTAATCTTATAAGATAAGCTTGCTAATAATTTGATCGCCCGATAAGGTTTTTGAAAGAGCATGATGCGTCTAACAGTCAGAAAGCTATCAATAGATTGTTATCTTTTTAAGAACAAGAAGGTGTTGAGGAAATGATTTCTAATTGCTATTTAAATAAAAGAAAATTGTCCTACAAAATTCTCGTGTCTTTTATTCATCGATCTCTTATAAAAAAAAGTATTTGTAATGACTATAAACCGATTTCCTCAAAGTGTTGCCTACAAGAAAAATGCGAATTTATAGCGGAACAGATAAGTCGATTACAAAATTGTGATGAATTTGTGACGATTTTATGATGGAATTGATCATTATGAACGAAATTTATCACAAACATAACTATCAAGAAACTGTTAAGGAAATGATCTCTGATTATAATTTAAATAGAAAAAAAATGGTCCTACAAAATTCTTCTCTTATCTTATTTATCGATTTCTTGCGAAAAAGATCAAATAATTAAAATAAGTTTATGATGAAGGACTACATAGATTTCTTGTTTGGTCGACTCTGTTGTTGGTGTGTGTCGAAACCAATTCGTGCATTCAAATAGACTTACAAATACTTTTTAAAATCTTTTTCGTCATACCAAACATATCCTAAATTTATGTGGATTATATGACCTCCTAAACGTATTCGAAATGAAATTATTATCGTTTTTATTTATTAATGTGATGCAGAAAATTTGGTTACTTAACCCCTGATAATATATCTATGTCAAAAATAAAAAGCATATCCACAGTATAACGAATGAGATAAATTGAATCACTAGTTTCGATTCAAATTTTGTGTATAAGTGTTATAATCGCGCTGTACTAATTAAGTACAAATAATATATTTTGATTCCAGAAGACTAAACGAGCTGTGAATTTAATACTTTACGGATCTATAATTTTCAAATTCTCAATCCATTTTTATCAAAATGAATATCACCATCGGATGGTACCCTAATGATAATGTATGTCCAATCACCAACGTACAAGCCACTAAGATGGTGATGGGTGTTTCACTTTTTTGGTGCAAACTGCAAAGGGGATAAGGATAAAGTTTTCCAAGGTTTGCTATTAGGTACCATTATTGTATATTGTGGGCTAGCTAAGTTACATAAAGCCTGTTTTCCATTATGATGTGTAGTATTTAGATGAGCACACAGCTAGCAAATGCCATTTATGAGTTTTTAATTTGTTTGCCTTGTATTGTATTGGTCTTGTCAGTTGTGTGTCTTTTCAACTTCTAGTCAATTGGGAGGTAGTAGTGGAAATTAGAAAGTGGAATTTAGACTATATACAGTTGGAAATGTATCAAAAGGTCGTGACACTGAAAATAACAATTCTTTGCTTGAGTAATTTTGGGAATGTTCTCAAAGGTATAATCATGAGTCACATTAAGATATTATCACAAACATACCCTTCCCACCTTTTAACTAAAAAAAGGTTTTAGAATGCATAGGAAGCCCTTTACTCTTTATTGAGAAGTTTGTTTAGCGTGAATTTAAAACAGCCGACTTGAAAATTCTAAATATAGAATATTTAAACAAAATAAGTATTAGAGGAACACTTTTTCTTTCATATTTTTTCATTTTATACTTGAGATTTAAGAAAAGTTAGAATTTTCCTTTATTCTTCCATATTATTCTTCCATTCCTTTACTATCTACTTACATGTGCTTTAATAAATTATGTATATTAAAAACCACAAGCATTGTCATAATAGATCCGGACTTCCAGATCATAATTGCTCTAGTAAATAACTAAAGAAAATAAATAGATGAGAGATAAAAAATAGAAGAGAAACAAACCATAGTGGCTTATTCAATATTGTTCTTCTAAACCAATAATGATAGCCGTTTCAGTATCTTAAGGATACATATCTATTCACGGTTGAAAATTAATTGATAATACTATATACCCTGTCTTGTATAGAGTATTTGAAAGCAAACAAATGCACACATGCCTTATCTTACATCTCATTCTAATCTAATTCGAGTAGACGATACTAAATAGATCATTATCAAAGAATGACTCTGGTTATCAAATGATTGAACAACCGGGAGCAATTTACTTACGATACTTAGTTGACATTCATAAAAAACATCTAATGAATTATGAGTTCAATCAATCCTAGCTCATCGAAAGGATCTCGGAGACCCACCAAAGTACGAAAGCCATCTCTCCCGCAAAAAAACATGTTTTTTGTTACCGACGCACAAAGAAAATATTTTGTTGCGAATGAACAAGATATTGAGAAATTGTCCATACTTAAAATCAGAATTATTGATACGGGTCTTTTCCTCATAAAGGGGAATCTTGTGTTCCAACAGAATGTTAAAAGTCCCTGTAAGTTTTGAACTTTAATTACGGACAATTATGAGCTTAATTGCGTGATCCAAGTATCATTGAAGTGCAATAAATTGGAAGGTGAGCTCAATGCTATTTTGGGTAAATTTCACTGAATAAACACAAGTCTTAACATCATTTATCATTGGATTAGATATTTAGATTAGATTTCACCAAATCTTGAAGAATCTCCCAAACTTGGATTTTACGGGTTAAGCTTCAAGAAACAATCCCACTTATAGCCAAACTTCAGTACAAATAAGTATGTAGAACGTATTTACGGGTAGAAATCTTGATTGGACTAAGTATTTACTGAACCCTAAAAGTGGATGTTAGTGGAGTTGGTTGGATAGTTGAGGCAAGATAATGATAATTGTCCAGTTATTTGGGCACTATAATGATCCTGAAGATATTAATTAATAGCCTGTTAAATTAATGGAATTGTTTGGTGAACCAATTAAGATGTCAACATAATGGAGAATTGAAGGTTTTGGTAGTTTCAAAGCCAATACTCAAAGCGTAATTGGGACTTGTTAGGTTATAATTAGACATGTGTTGATTAAATGAGTTACATAATGTAGATTAAACCTTATTGGTCGTGTTGCTGAAATTGGATTGGTTGGAGAACAACATATGCTAAGGTAGATAAGTTGAGGCCTAACCATTCTTATGAATTTTCCTTAAATACATGCTTCCAGAATGCAATTTCAAATATGGATTCATAGAGCGGATACAAGTCAAACTATCTGCTTTTTATTGACTTGCGTTATACGTGTTATACCTTGATGCTGTATAATAGGTTTAAAGAACTTATTAAATATGCATTATGAGTTAATGCATAAAAGATTGCATATATTGTACGTATTTATTTCCAAGAATGATTCTGTATCATGTACTACAAAAATGTTATGAAAGTATGACACTTGCAAGATTTAAGTATTGTGGCATGTCTTAAATCTAGACTACATATGGAATCTTTTTATGAATATTGAGTGAGGCGACCTTGTGTTCCAATTAAAAATATTATGTTCAGGCCAATGCGACCGTATTTGAAATAATGATGAGAACTAGGCCAATGGTGTCATACTTGTTATGATTAAATGTTCAGTTGTCCTGGATGAGAACTAGGCCAATGGTGTCATACTGGCAACCGGTTTAACCGGAACCGGACCGGTAACCGGTTAGGGAACCGGCCGGTTTCCGGTTAAAAAACCGGAAACGATTCCGGTTTACCGGTTTGAAATCGCAAACTGGAACCGGTCCGGTTCCAAGTGCCCAAAACATGTTTTTTTTTGTTTTTTGTATTATATATATATATATATATATATATATATATATATATATATATTATAGTATTTATTAGTATATTGTAGGTATATTTACATATGTTATACAAGTTTATAAGTAAAGTTTAAATATTTACTGACTAACAGACTAACAGCAAGTCAGCAATACAGAATATACGTATACATATATATATATATATATATATATATATATATATATATATATATATATATATATATATATATATATATATATATATCAATATATGTATCAATATACTTCGGTTATATAACTTAATATATATAAATATGTTTAAGTTATATATAACTTATATATATGTATAACTTAATATATATATATATATATATATATATATATATATATATAACTAAAATATACTAAAAATATACTTATAATATATAGTATACTTATACATATATATATATATATATATATATATATATATACCTAAAATGTAGTAAGAATATACTTTTATATATATATATATAACTAAAATATACTAAAAATATACTTATAATATATAGTATACTTATACATATATATATATATATATATATATATATATATATATATATATATATATATATATATATATATATATATATATCAATATATGTATCAATATACTTAGGTTATATAACTTAATATATATAAATATGTTTAAGTTATATATAGCTTATATATATGTATAACTTAATATATATATATATATATATATATATATATAATTAATTTTTTATTTATTTCACCGGTTTAACCGGTTCCGGTTTCAAAAAAATGGGAACCGGACCGGTAAAGAATTAATGGTTAACCGAACCTATTGTGGTACACGTTGCCTAGAAACTATACATACTAGTGTAAGGTAGAGTCCGGAACCAAAATAACTCAATAAAAAATTAAGTGAACCAAAATATTCTAATAAAAAAAAAATTTACAAAACTACCTTTAGCGCAGTAAAATACTGCGCTAAAGCAGTTCACGAAGACGGAGCCGTTAACTGCTTTAGCGCAGTATTTTACTGCGCTAAAGATTTTTTTTTTTTTGTAAAAGTAAAATACTGCGCTATAGCGAGCACTAAAAAAAAATTTGGTCAACTTTTTTTTTTTTGTAACACTTAGTGTTTTTTCCATACTTTGACCAACGATTAGTCGTGTATCAAGACTCCGAAACGTCAATATTTTATATAAAACCTGATTTTTTTCTGCATACAATAATGTAGGCTCAATACATCAAGATACGTAGATGTTCGGATCGTCATTTTAGGGGTTGACAAGGTGCCCGAAGTAAGTTTTTTTTTAAAAACAACTTAGTGTTTTTTGGTCAACTTTTTTTTTTTTGTAACACTTAGTGTTTTTTTTTCATAATTTGACCAATGATTAGTCGTGTGTCAAGACTCCAAAACGTCAATATTTTATATAGAACCTGATTTTTTTCTGCGTACAATAATGTAGGCTCAATACATTAAGGATACGTAGACGTTCGGATCGTCATTTTAGGGGTTGAAGTAAGTTTTGTTTGAAAAAACTCAGTGTTTTTTGGCCAACTTTTTTTTTTTTTTTTTTGTAACACTTAGTGTTTTTTCCATACTTTGACCAATGATTAGTCGTGTGTCAAGACTCCGAAACGTCAATATTTTATATAGAACCTGATATTTTTTTCTGCGTACAATAATGTAGGCTCAATACATTAAGGATACGTAGACGTTCGGATCGTCATTTTAGGGGTTGAAAAGGTGCCCGAAGTAAGTTTTGTTTGAAAAAACTTTAAGTGTTTTTTGGCCAACTTTTTATTTTTATTTTTTTGTAACACTTAGTGTTTTTTCCATACTTTGACCAATGATTAGTCGTGTGTCAAGACTCCGAAACGTCAATATTTTATATAGACCTGATATTTTTTTCTGCGTACAATAATGTAGGCTCAATACATCAAGGATACGTAGACGTTCGGATCGTCATTTTAGGGGTTGAAAAGGTGCCCGAAGTAAGTTTTGTTTGAAAAAACTTTAAGTGTTTTTTGGCCAACTTTTTTTTTTTTTTTTGTAACACTTAGTGGTTTTTCCATACTTTGACCAATGATTAATCGTGTGTCAAGACTCCGAAACGTTAATATTTTATATAGAACCTGATATTTGTTTTTGCGTACAATAATGTAAGCCCAATACATCAAGGATACGTAAACGTTCGGGTAGTCATTTTAGGGGTTGAAAAGGTGCCCGAAGTAAGTTTTGTTTGAAAAAACTTGTGTTTTTTGGCCAACTTTTTATTTTTATTTTTTTGTAACACTTAGTGTTTTTTCCATACATTGACCAATGATTCGTCGGTTGTCAAGACTCCGAAACGTCAATATTTTATACAGAACCTGATTTTTTTTCTACGTACAATAATATAGGCTCAATACATCAAGGATACGTAAACATTCGGATCGTCATTTTAGGGGTTGAAAAGGTGCCTGAAGTAAGTTTTGTTTGAAAACTTTAGGTTTGAGTGTTCTATATACATAGACGTCCATTTTTATTTGAAGACTTGTTGTCATTAGCTTAAATTTTTTTATTTTTAGGGTTTAGATTTAAGTGTGTTATTTTTTAATGCGTAACTTTGTTTCAAATATACGCAATTTTTTGTGCTCGGACGTCCGATTTACGCGATTTCTTTTGGCAACATATTCGAAATAAAGTTACGCATTAAAAAATAACACACTTAAGAAACACTTAGTGTTTTTTTCCATAAAAATATCGTAACATCTTATTTTAATAAATCTTTTTTTTTTGTTTTTTGCAATACTTAGAGTTCTCTTTTCTTTACTTTGACCAATGATTAGTCGTGTATCAAGACTTAAAACCTGATTTTGTTTTCTGCGTGCTATAATGTAAGCTCAATACATCAAGGATACATAAGCGTTCGGATGGTCTTTTTAGGAGTTGAAAAGGTACCCGAAGTAAGTTTTGTTTGGAAACTTTAAGTTTAAGTTTTTTATTTTTTAAGATTTTGATTTAAGCGTGTTATTTTTTAATCAAGCATAACTTTATTTTGAATATAAATATAATTCTAAAAAATATAGGGAGAAAAACTAGTTGTAAAGTGGTCAAACTTTAGATGGTCATAACTTTGCGCTCGGACATCCGTTTTACGCATTTTTTTTTAACTTGCGTATTTTTCCGAGATCTATGCGGACAAACCGCATGGCTGAGCCGATTTTTAAAAAAACACCTTTTATCCCATTCAATTTTAATTTTCCCCCAAATTGGCGTGAAATTTTCAGTTTTATTTAGTAATAATATGATGATACGCAATAGATTTCAACGTAAAAATCCTGGGGTAATGTAGTTGTGAATGTCAATTTCACTTCTGTGGTTTCAATTTTCAAAAATAAAGCTGACTAATTTTCTCGACATATAAAGTTGACTAAAATAATCTTACAGTCAAACACTAAGTTTTTTTTTTTAAAAAAAAAAAAACTTACTTCGGGCACCTTTTCAACCCCTAAAATGACGATCCGAACGTCTACGTATTCTTGATGTATTGAGCCTACATTATTGTACGCAGAAAAAAATATCAGGTTCTATATAAAATATTGACTTTTTGGAGTCTTGACACACGACTAATCGTTGGTCAACATATGACAAAAACACTAAGTGTTACAAAAAAAAAAAAAAAAAAAAAAAAGGTTGACCAAATTTATTTTTTTAGTGCTCGCTATAGCGCAGTAAAATACTGCGCTAAAGCAGTTAACGGCTCCATCTCTGTGAACTGCTTTAGCGCAGTATTTTACTGCGCTAAAGGTAGTTTTATAACTTTTTTTTTATTGGGTATTTTGATTCACTTGATTTTTTATTGAGTCATTTTGGTTCCGGACTCGTGTAAGGTATACTGAGAATTACTTGATAGTGGCTATGTATATTCTATTCACTCAAGAATAGTGGTGTATTTGGTACCTCGGTTACGTATGCTAGCAATACCTAATAGGCATGTATGTACAACATTATGGTAGGATGCACGACCAAACTAACCCTTTAAAAAAAAAAAAATCAAACTACGCTTCACGCTCAGAATCTGTGCGTGAAAGGACCAAACTGCCTTTCACGCACAGATTCTGTGCGTGAAGGGGGGTATCCCCTTTTTTTTTTTAAGCTATCAAAATCACATTTTTTTTCCATACTTTGGGCAAAGATTAGTCATGTTTCAAAACCCCGAAATATCAATATTTTATATAAAACTTAATATATTTTTTTGCGTAAAATAACGTCGGCTCATTACATCAAGTATAGTTAACGTTTGGATCGTCGTTTTAGGGGTTGCAAAGTGCCCCGAAGTAAGTTTTGTTTGTTTGAAAACTTGTCATCTTTGTTCTTTGGAAATCAAACTCAAAATTAAGCTTTTTTCGTACTTTGATCAAAGATTAATCACGTTTCAAAACACCGGAATATAAATATTTTATATAGAACTTCATATTTTTTTTAGCGTAAAATAATGTTGGCTCATTACATCAAGTATACATACATGTTTGGATTGTCATTTTATGGGTTGTAAAGTGCCTCGAAGTAAGTTTGCAAACTTGTTATCTTTAAGTTTTTTTTCGTACTTTGACCGAAGATTAGTCACGTTTCAAAACGTCGGAATATAAATATTTTATATAAAACTTAATATTTTTTTAGCGTACAATAATATCGGCTCATTACATCAAGTATACATATGTCTCTTCACTCACGTAAATAAAAAATAAGGATAGGAGCATAGGTAGAAAACTAGTTGTAAATTGTTAAAACTTTAAACGGTCATAACTTTGTTACAGTTTGATCCTTTCACACACAGATTCTGTGCGTGAAGCCTAGTTTGGTTTTTTTTTTTTTTTTAAAAGGGTTAATTTAGTTCCAAAAGTTATTTTTGGGTTAAAAAAGTTCCGGGCTCTAGGACACCCTAAATGATCACCTGGGTGATCGGGCACTATATATGATCATCATATGGTGGTATATTATATTCCATGTTATTGTCTACCTAGGTAATACTTCATATATAAATAATTGGTTGATATACACTACGATTTTATTATGGACGAAGGAGCCAAATGTGATTTCAAAGATATGCTTTTCAACTGTAAAGTTATATATATGTTGTTACAAGCTACGTTTTGACATGTAAAGATAAATGTTTTGCTATTGTCAGTCACACATCATGCATGCATGTTTTCGTTAAGACTTGTCTCACCCTCACTTGGAGTGGTAGGTATTGGGTGTGCGAATAATGTATCACATTGGTAGCTGAAAAGAAAGAAGAGCTACTTATAAGGTGTTGAATACTCTTAATGGTGTGAGACCTTTTGAAAAAAAACCGTACAGGCTAAGCCTGAAACGAACAATATCACATCATGTTAATTAAGAGTATGTTTGGACTGTTTAGCCCAACGGTAGGTCTATACAATTGTTAAGTACGATTATGCTCACGATTTCAATCACTTGTTATTTTTCATTACAGGACATGAGCTTCAGGTGAGGTGACAGCACACGCAAGATAGAGTTCACCTCCTATATTCGTATTTTTGGTGAACCCTTACCCCACTATACATTCTTGAGGCCTAATTTAATAAATTCTTTTGCAGATTTTTTTTTGGGTTAATTCTTTTGCAGATCGTGGCTTCATAGACATACTTTGGACTTATTTTTTAGGAGTATATGTCATAAATATTCACTATGCTATTCATGAATGAAACAATTCTTTTCTTTATCTGATAAGGGCAAAGAGCCAATGTTTATGTGTGATATCTAATTTTCTTAGTCTAACAATTTATCTGTGATGCTACATCTCATTTCAGACAAATATAAGATGAGGCAGGCTGAGTACGAATAAAGTTTTAAATGCTTATATTATTAGGTCCCGTCATACTTCCTCTTAACATTTTACTGACCATTACTTCTACTAAAAATAATTGTTCCAAAACATAATCTCAAATGATTTAGTCAAACAAAAACTGTTAATCTCGTAAAGTACTTTTCAAAATAAATTGATCTCGACAACTTGACCCAATAGTCCCCAAACGACACTGATTATTTAGAAATTTATATACACTATCAAAGGATATACGTAAAATTATTTTAAAAGAACCACAAGAAATCAATGGATAACTGACTATTTTTAAGAAGGCTCACTGCATCCAAGTGGAAAATGCACCTTCTTCCCTGTTTATTCTTGGACTTATTTTGTTAGTTGTTAATTGGATGCAACTTAAGTTTTGGAAATAATGGCTAGTACCTATGAAGTCAACCAACTTTTGATTTAATTATAGCTGTCAAAATCTTTAAAGATTCTTGGATTTCACAGATAAGAAAGTTGCAAAGATATTTTCTTCTTATGGATAAGTATTAGTGAGCTTGAAAGAATAACATTTGGATACTTCTTCTTGTTCTATAAAGGAACAATTCCAAAGTTTCACGAAAAGACAACATTGTAGTTCCCATCAAAGTTTAGAGTGTACCAGCACAAGTTTGACTTTTTCATTAGTTAACATCTTGTGTTCAAGGCCTAAATGTAAAGTTATCTTCGATAGATATCATTTTACCTCCCAATGTAAAGTTTTTTAGCATGCATTTGAATTTAATCAGACTCCAAATATATCGTACTGAGCATCAGTTGGATTTTATTTTATTTTAAAAAGTCAATTTTTTTTTTTTTTACATCTCTAGTTCGAGATCTGAAAATGGAGAAATTTCTGCTAAAAAATTCTTCTATCTTATAAATTTTACGCGGTGAAAATCATGATTGATCGTCCAATGAATTGCGAATACTATATAATTATATCACCAAGGAGAAATTTCTACACAATAGATATACTGTGAATTCGATGTTTTACTCCTTTTTCCTTTCCCATATATATGAAAAAAGAAACTAAAACAAAAAACATTGTAAAAAATCAAGTCTCAACATGTAGAAGCTATATTAGTAACATGATTTTTCTAGAAAATGCAACTAAAAAGAAAAAAGAAAAAAAAAAGAATGTAGAGATAGAGATGAACAAGTGCATAGAGAACAATGATGATCAGCTTCACCTTTGCAATTTGTTATGTTTATATATTTTTCTAAGTATTAATTTATGGGAAAATAACCTATATATACATAAGAATAGAGTATATTTAGAAAATATGACGACTTTTCAGTTTACAAAATATGACGATAGATTTCTTACAAAACATATACGAAAATTTTCGCTCAATATTTTGTGTATGGAAACTGTATGAAATGTGTATATCTCGCTCAAGGCTTAGTTCGCTCAAATTTTTGTGTATGAAATGTGTATGTCTCACTCAAGACTTAGAATTCTCACATTTTTCGTATGTGAAAACTGTATGAAATATGTATATAACTGTGTAAATTTTGTTAAGTTCATGTTAGATTTTTGGAAATTTAAAACAACTACAATAACATTGTATATAACTTTTATCCAATATTCATACAAATTTATACAACAACATAAAAAACTTAATTTACAATTTTCATACAAACTCAGTATACAATTATCATACAACTTTAATACAAATTTGAATCTCGCTTCGAAATTTGAAAAAAAATCACGCTTCAAATTTCACGTAGTGATGCAATTAAAAAGCTTTCTCACTGCTACCCTAAGAAATAACCGAATCCAATGAAGGGTCATCAACCAAATCAAAAGTCTTTGACAAAAATGACGAAATTGATGTTTTTTCAGATCTGTGTTCTTTAGATATGCAGTCGGAGTCATCAATAGATACTCTAACAGACACAAAGAACTGGGAGAAGGGGAAGAGAAGGGTGGGGTGGTGGAGTTTTCGGAGGAGACAGAACGGGAGAAGGGGAAGGGAAGTGTGGGGCGGATATGTTGAAACAGAGAATAGGGAAAGGTGGGGAAGGGTGGGGCAGATCTGTTGAAACAGAGAATAGGAAAAGAATAGGAAAACGGGCAGATCTGTTGAAATAGAGAATAGGAAAAGGGGAAGGGTGGGCTTAGCTTTTAATTTTTTTAGATCTGGTATATTTTATAATTTTATTGGTATGTTTTATAAATAAGAAAAAGTATTCTTATATTTTGTAATATAGAGTCTTAAGTAGTATTATTAGGAGCCCGTTTGGATTGGCTTATAAGTTGGCTTATAAGTTGTTTTCAGCTTTTTTGAGTGTTTGGCTGGTCAGCTTAAAGTCATTTTATGCTTAAAATAAGCTCAAAAAAATAATTGGACCCATTTGACTTAGTTTATCTAAAGCAGCTTATAAGCTGAAAACAGCTTATAAGCCAAAAAAAATAAGTTAGACTACCCCAACTTATTTTTTTCAGCTTATAAGCTGCAAACAGCTTTAAGCTGTAAGCCAATCCAAACGGGCTCTAGGTCATTTTCCCTTAATTTAAGCAGAAATGTTGAAATGGTCGTATCAAAGCTTAGCTAATCTCCACTTCTAATGGCTCTAAACTAATATTTTAAAAACTACTCCATACATCGAGAAAACAAAAATAATGACAAGCTATATAATACCAAATAATACCAATTTTCGAAATGAACTACTCATATCTTTGATTATTGAATAATTGAACATATAAAAAAGTGATCTCAAGAGAGAAATTAACGTTTCTGTTTCATCATAATTAAGTCGGCCCAACTATTGTCTTTTTTAGTAAACAATATTGGGCTTTGCCAGTCAATTTGGTACCATTTGCCTAATGTTTTCGATAATGTCCAACTAAAAGTTACATAATCATTATTAGGCACTTAATTGAAATCAAATGCTACTTATAACCAAAGGTATCTAGAGCGGGCCTAACAGTTCAAGTGAATTCATTATTTTCGACTCAAACTATACATGGACACACAAAAACAAAATGTATACATAAAATATAACCAATGTCATCCTGTATCTGCTAACTCTAGATCTTAAGTTCACTCCATCTTGGAGCTTACTCTATAAATGGCTAACCTACAAAAAAATATGAAGCTTTAGGTGTGTTTTACGGAGGAAAATATTTTCCAAATCTTCCATGTTTGATTGGTCAAAATATTTTAAAAAGTATTTTCTCTAAGGATTAATTTCCTTAAAAATGAGAAAAATGACCTCCCTATCAGAAGTAGGGAAACATAAATAGCATTCCAAGTTCATTAACTCCTCCCCACTCCCAAGCGCTCCAAATCCCAACCCTGAAACCCCACTCCCCACAATATTTTGCCCGATTACATATAAATGCTCTTGGCCCAATATTTCTTTCTTTACTTAGCAAACACTAGAAAAAAATAAGGAAAAAACCACTTACTTTTAAAAAAAAAAAACATTTTTTAGGAAAATATTTTCCATGAAAAACATTTTGCTTCGTACCAAACACACCCTTAGTTGAACAAAATTGGAATCAATTGGGCAAAGCTAAATTAATTAGCACTTTACCCACCTCATTTCACTTCATTATTTCTCATAATCTTTTAACTTACATAAATAGCTACCTTTTAGTAGCTTGTAACAAGAAATAGCTATAAAATTGTTATTTACTAAGCGTAGCTGTTTTTTTAGTTGAAACGCGTGTATTTCATTTTTTTGAAATATAGTGAAATACACGGAACGTCCGACACTGCTGAGTAAAATTAGGCCGTATTTATGGAAAAGATTTTTTTAAAAAAAATTCAGGGATTCAGTTTAAATCTTCCCATTAATCACGCGTAATGAATGTTCTTCCATAACAGATTACGTATCTCTCTCCACTTTTATCACAATAAAAACTTTTTGAATTCAAAAAAATACTGAAGATCTAAAAAGATGCAACTACAGAAGAATCTCTTTGAGCTCTGTTTTCTACATTCGAATTCTTCAAAATCAAGTCGAAATACACTCAATAAGATACGAACGAGTGTATATATGGAATTTTAGTGAAGATCAGATTTGTATTTCAGACTCTACAAAAGGTATGTTTCAAATTTTCAATGATTTGTGTGATTTTTTTTTATTCAATTTTCTGTGATTGGAACGATGAATTTTTTTTTTCCAATGCAGTTAATGTTCTTCTAGTTTTGTTGAATTATCAAAACGAAACATGTCAAGCATAACAACAGTGATCAGACACTCCGGTTTTTGGAATGAACAGAATTGCTTTGTTGATTACAAACTAGACGCAGTTGTCTTCAAAGATTATTGTTCATACGGTGATTTGGTTGAAACTATAGCAATTCAGTTAGGTGTTGATATTAGCAGGAAAACGATATCAATAAAATATGTTGTTGAAGGAGACAACATGCCAATTGAAATACGCAACAATATGGGAGTAAGGGTGTATGTTGAGCTTAAGAGAGAAAACAGGGGATTTGAAGCATATCCGTTGTGCGTTAACATAACTGATAATGATCTTGAGAATTTTGTGTCCGGCAAATCTGCAGTTGAAGACGATATGTTTCAACTTGAATTTAATGATTATATGTATGCTATGGACGTAGTTGATTCAAATGATTTGGATGCGTCGGATTGTGCTAAGGCTGTTGTTTTATTTCAAAACAACGATGACTTGATAATTTCGAACAAGGAACATAAGGATGTTTTTGTTGATCAAATCTACAAAGATAAGGACACTCTGAAGAATGTTATGGCGAATTATGCAATTCGCAAAAGATTCAATTTCAGGACAGAGAGGTCGAATGCCGTAAGGTATGTTAGTCACCTAAAAATATGAAATACATTGAAATTTACTATGAAATATATATGAAATATATTGAAATATACTAAGAAATGCATTGAAATACAGTGACGTAAACTGTTGTATTGCCATTACATTTCAGCTGGATTTAATTAAATACAGTGAAATACGAACTGTTTGAATTATTTAATTCCATTATCTAACCATTTCAGTATATATATAGACAATGTATTTATGATGTTGTATGTGTTTGAAACTTCAATCTGACTGTTCTTTTCTTGTATTGGTTTATGTAGTTACACTCTGGTATGCTGTTCAACTGATTGTCGTTGGAAATTCAGAGCTTCAAGTATTGCGAACTCTGAAATATTTAGAGTGAGATCTTTTCATGACGAACATACGTGTCTATTGAAGGACAAAGTGTATTCCCAAAGGCAAGCAACAAATTGGTTGATTGGTGCGTCAGTTGTTAAGCCAAAAATAGCAAATCATAAGAGGAAATATACACCTGGTGATATAGTAGACGACGTAAAAAATGAGTATGGCGTTGATGTTTCTTATATGACGGCCTGGAGGGCTAGAGAAAAGGCAATGAATGAATTAAGAGGGGAACCAACAGAATCATACAAGAAGTTACCGGGATATGTCTACATATTGGATAAAACATACCCTGGATCACATGTGAGAATGCACAAATCACAACAAAACGAGTTCTTGTATTTGTTTATAGCACTTAAAGCGTTCATAAAAGGCTTCGAGTGTTGTAGACCAATAGTTGTAGTAGATGGTTCCCACCTTAAAACTACATATAACGGTACTTTTGTATCAGCCAGCACGTTGGATGGTGCAGGTAGATGCCAAAATGTTTAAATACATTTTTTTTTTTCTGTTTTTGGTATATTTCGTTGTATTTCTAATGTATTTCCAATATGCTTTATGCTATATTTCACTGTAATAATACACAAAAACATGTATGTGCAGGTAATATTCTACCATTGGCATATGGTGTGATAGATTCAGAGAACGATAAGTCTTGGACCTGGTTCTTTGAGCAGTTCAAACAAGCTTATGGGAATAGGGATAACATGTGTATTGTATCAGACAGACAAGAGAGCATCATTAAGGCGGTGAGTAGAGTGTATCCAACTGTGCCACATTTGGCGTGCATATGACATTTATGGAAAAATGTGACCACGAAATACAAGTCGAATGGTGAAGTATTGAGTCCTGTATTCTATGCACTTGCAAAAGCATACACACATGCTGAGTTTGATAAGCTGATGGAGAAGATTGAGAAGGTTGATTTTCGGGTAAAAGAGTACTTGGAGGATGCTGGAAGGGAAAAGTGGGCTCGACTGTATTCACCCGTTAACAGAGGATGGACAATGACGTCAAATATAGCCGAATTTATTAATGGAAAATTAGTAGCAACAAGAGAGTTGCCTGTTTTCGATTTTCTTGAAGAAGTGAGGAAGATGTTTGGGAGATGGAATTGCACTAATAGGAGGAACGGTACATACACATTCACAACACTTGGGAAAGCATTCCAACAATTATTATCAATAAACGAATGTAAATCTCTACGTATGACGGTATGTTAATGTTTATTTTGTTGAAGTCTGCCTACATATATTTCAATATATTTCAGCATATTTTAGAAGGTACTTAAGTAATTCTGTTTGGATTGTATATTTCCATGTATTTCATATTAAGTAATTTTGTTTGGATTGTATATTTCCATGTATTGCATATTACTTATCGTTGTTAATATTCAATGTATTCTGGTCTGACACATTTCGTCTTGATTAGGTTGAACCATCAACTGAATATGTGTATACCGTAAATGATGAGGCAAGGCGATTCATAATTGATCTTAAAAAGAAAACATGCAGTTGTCGGATGTTCCAAATGGACGAGATACCATGTCCACATGCATGGGCTGTATTGAAGAGTAAAAGTCTTATGCCTGATGAATATTGTTCAGACCTATTCAAACCAAAGACAGTGATTAAGACGTATGATGTACCTGTGGATCCTCTGCCTGACGAGAGTGAGTGGAATATTCCCAAACACATAAGCAATGAAGTTGTTTTGCCACCAAGATACAAGATACCCCCGGGAAGGCCAAAGAAAAAGCGAGATAAACCATTAATGGAGACGATGATTGGTAAACGTAGGAATGCTTGTAGTACTTGTGGACGTCTTGGTCACAATAGACGTTCTTGTTCCAATGAGCCACGTAAGAAGTAGATGTTTAGATTGTAATAGGTTTTTTTTAAAAAAAAAAATACCTTATCCCCAAAAATATTAAATAAAGAAATTTTTGGTTCATCGTTGTATTCTGTAATTTTTGTCCTTCATTTTCATAATAATATTGCATACAATTCGGTGTTAACGGACATTAAAATGAAAAATAAGTGAAATGTTTAAGAAATATTAAGTTGCATTAGGACTGGAATAACCAGAAGCAGGTGCTGGAATACAACCCTGATATTTTGTATTTCACTATATTCCGGTGTATTTCCTTTTGCATTTTCACGATGTTTTTTTTAAATTTCACTATATTTCTGTGTATTTCTCTGTATTTCAGTGTTCAAAATGTAAGAGTATTCCAGTTCACCTGGAATAATTTGTCGAATTGAAGAGTGGGTATATAACATTGGAATATATTGAAAATGCACCAGAGGCTGTTTTCATTAAACGATAAATAAAAATATGGGAGGCTTAAAGAAAAAATAGTTGTGAAAGAAATTAGTTAAGTCATTGATGAAAAAACACTGTCATTTGTCAATTCTTTACAAAACAACACAACAAAATGTAGAAAAATGGTCAGCAAAACAGTACTGTGAAAAACGATTCAACATTAAAACCTAGTGGACTAATTAACAACTACTGTGTCGACCGCGTTGTAATCTATGGCAGGCCTAACTGGTCTTGGCGACAGTTCATTGTCATTGAAGGCATTCAAATCAGCCTTTTGCCATCCGTATTCCCATAGTAATGCCCCGTATCTATTACGTAGTGTTTCTACATCAATTTCAGATGGAACGCCTCATCCAGAACAAAAGTATTCAGCAAAATGCGGCAACATACACACCACAATCCCTGAAAAAATAAAAAATAAAAATGATTATTGGTTGAGAATTTTGAAAAAAAAAATGGAACTCTGATGTTGAAAGACATACATGCTGCCAGAGGCTTGTTCATCGTTGTATTCTGTAATTTTTGACCTTCATTTTCATAATAATAATGCATACAATTCGGTGTTAACGAACATTAAAATGAAAAATAAGTGAAATGTTTAAGAAATATTAAGTTGCATTAGGAATGGAATAACCAGAAGCAGATGCTGGAATACAACCCTGATTTTTTGTATTTCACTATATTTCGGTGTATTTCCTTTTACATTTTCACTATATTTTTTTTTACATTTCACTATATTTCTGTGTATTTCTCTATATTTCAGTGTTCAAAATGTAAGAGTATTCCAGTTCACCTGGAATAATTTGTCGAATTGAAGAGTGGGTATATAGCATTGGAATATATTGAAAATACACCAGAGGTTGTTTTCATTAAACGATAAATAAAAATATGGGAGACTTAAACAAAAAATAGTAGTGAAAGAAATTAGTTAAGTCATTGATGAAAAAACACTGCCATTTGTCAATTCTTTACAAAACAACACAACAAAATGTAGAAAAATGGTCAGCAAAACAGTACTGTGAAAACCGATTCAACATTAAAACCTAGTGGACTAATTAACAACTATTGTGTCGACCGCGTTGTAATCTATGGCAGGCCTAACTGGTCTTGGCGGCAGTTCATTGTCACTGAAGGCATTCAAATCAGCCTTTTGCCATCCGTATTCCCATAGTAATGCCCCGTATCTATTACGTAGTGTTTCTGCATCAATTTCAGATGGAACGCCTCGTCCAGAACAAAAGTATTCAGCAAATGCGGCAACATACACACCACAATCCCTGAAAAAATAAAAAATAAAAATGATTATTGGTTGAGAATTTTGAAAAAAAAAAATGGAACTCTGATGTTGAAAGACATACATGCTGCCAGAGGCTTGTTGTGGCAAGTCGTTCACATACATGACATGAAAGTCATCAGTCCGTTGTTTGCCCTTGTATGATGGGTGGTTAATCCAATCGATGCCTTTTTTTTCTCATAAAATCCAGACAAATGTAGATGATGTGCAATAGGGTAGCTATCTTGTGTATTTTTCTTCTAACAACAACATCATGACCAGCAGCTCGGTATGAGTTGTAGATGTAGAGACGCCTGCACGTAAAAGAATATTACATCAGCTCGGTTAACAGGTTGGTAAATTAAATTTCATACGGACCTTGTAGGATAGAAATACGAGGAACATACAAGGAGATATGCAGATTTAATGAATTTTGTTTAAAAAAAAGAGTAGGAATACCTGTCAGTGAATGGCACTATAATCAAGATCCAGTGATTTTCCTCTTTGATGTTGACAGGGATGAGAACACAATCAACTGTATGCCATGGCAGATTAGCCAGCATCCTATGCCCGTTAATGTACTCGCATATTTCGTTCTCCGAACTGGCAACACTACTGGTCCCCTCCGGATTAGCATATGCACGATGAATTTCATCAATTTTGGAGAAGAACATACAGTCAACAGTTGTGGATTTGAACCTGTTATCCTTGTCGTACTTGCCTTTCTTCCGCAAGTAGTAAAAAATGACATCAATATGCTGTAAAAAAAAATGAAATTAGTCTAATGGATACTGGTAAAAAAAATGAAATAAGCTTCTGCAGAAAAAAATGCAGTCAAGATGCAGGAAATATAGAGAAATACACAGTATGAATATCGAGAAATATGGGAAATATAGAGAAATATAGAGAATATGGGAAAAGAGGACATGGAAAATATAGCACCTCATCATTCCAAGACTGGCCATTCATCGATAAGAGATAGAACCAGTTTTTGTCATCAACATGTAACACACCAAAATTGAAGCCAAAATTGATGTCATCTAGATCCAAAGCTTGCTTATTCTTTTTGTAACGGCTTTCCTTACCCTTTCTAAATAACAACAATCAGTTATTTTCATTTTGAACAGTTTACTTTGCTGAAAGAATGAATATATAAATTAAAAAGGTAAATACGTTCAAACTTACTTTTTATCATGCCTTAGAAGTAGATCCTGTTCAAGACAATTCCGGTATTGTTGAATAAGCGAAGTATTTCGCGGGCCATTAATTGGATCTTCAACAAATGGATGCTTCTTTTCAAATATGGAAGGTGTGGGGTCTTGAACAGAAGCTTCTGCAGAGCCGTAATTGGTCATGTAAGGTGAACTGAAGTATTTACTAGGTTTGACTATCCTAGTTGGAATAACATCTGGTTGAGCAATTACAACTTCCGCATTAATCACTGGCTGTTGTATTCCTTTATCAGCAGACATTACTGGCATAACAAATCCTTTGTGACCCGTTTGATGACACACAGATAATCCTGACGAACCTATTTGGCTTGGTAACATTTCGTCAGGGATCAACCATTGTGACCTAGTAATGTTCTCATCGAACCTGTGTGGAGTCTCTAAAATTGAATGATCAGTGATGTCCCCGGGTTGTATTTCCGCACCTGCTTCTGGTACACGAGTTTCTAGAGGCAACTCAATGAGCATCTCTGCGACCATTCCCTAAAAAAAAAGATTTAATAAATGTTAAGTATAGCAGTATCTTGAAAATATCTATAAGATTGAATGTAAAATTTACCTCTGTTGAGTTGAAAGATCCTTCGTCCGCCCGATTAATCTCTTCAGATGAAGCTTTACGTGTATCTGCTCTTAAATTTCCGGCGGTCACTACAATTTCCGGAACTTCCTCATGTAACTTTGGTCCAACACCCTTTTGAATAAGAAAAAATCAAAATTTAAAACAAAATCATAACATAAAAATATAAGATTGGAGAATTACTAAATACACAGAAATAGGGCCAAGATTAGATTGATTCTGTGGGGGTGGAAATACATAGAAATACAAAAAAAAAAAAAAAAAAGTTTGAAAAATAGACAATTGTATCAGTGAAATACAAACGAAATGCCATAAAATACGAAAGTTTGTAAAATAGAAAATACCGAGGAAAACATAACTTTAAAATTTAAGACTGAAACATGGCAACCATATACTTTTTTGTGCATACAATGCACAACAACATAACTTTAAAAGATGGATTTCACGTCACAAACTCATTTTACCTTAATTGACTCATCATCATGTTTCGGAGGAGATGTTTGAATGGTAGAATCATGACGTAAGTTTTCTTCAGGCGTTAACTGTAGCCCAACATCAGTTTGATGCTCCGGCGCCTCACTATCGGCAGCCTTCACATAAAAAAATGAATTAATATAAATTGTATTTCGCAATAAGAGTCTAAAAATGTTAGTTCAATTGCTATTTCACACATTTACCTTGTCCGCAGAATTGTTCACCTTGATTGCTTCAAATAGCTTCTTGAAGTTGTCATCCATGAAAGTTCGAAGCTTGGACAACTCACTTGTGAATTCACCAACGACCTAATATTTAAACAAAAATAGTATTTCAATTTGTTTAGAAACAGTAAATTAAATACACCAATTTTTTTTTTGTTTCGTAACTAAAATCACTTACTGATTCCTTGAAAACTTGAAAATCTTTCCTTAGCAATTGCATTTCCTCTTTCATGGATATAGTAGGGACATCGCGTAGGACTGTGGTGTTTTGGGGTCTATTCATTTGTTCATTCAACTTTGGTGAAGCAGACTTCTGTAAAATAGGCTTTTGAGCAACCTTTTGATCCTTGTGACTCTTCTTCACAGTTGTCTGTGGTTCGGTGTGGATTTGTTGTTTTTTAGATGTGGAAGCTGTTGTAGGAAGTTGTCTGCGTCTCTTTGAAGGTGGAGAATCTGTCTGATTCGTCCGTTGTTGTTGTTTGCCCTTAGAAAGGTGGGGGGGAGTAGTACTGAAATCATCAAAGTCATCCACTGGCATATCTGTGACTTGGGTACCTTCATTGGCATCAACTAAGACATTTTTGTCTACTGTATCTCGACAGACAACAACATCGGGCAATTGGAGGCTCTCCAACTCACTGCTAGTGGGGATTGTATTAGCAAATGTACAGCTCTGAAGAAGAAAGAAATAAAATGCTATGAAATACACCGAAATATAGTGAAATACAAAAAATAGTGAAATACAAAAAATCAGGAAATACACCGAAATATAGTGAAATACAAAAAATCAGGAAAACAAAACAGCAGAAAAGCAATAATACGACAGTAGAACAGTGGGGTACAAACTAAAATCAGTAAGGCATAATTGCAAAATAAAATGCTATGAAAAAACATAAAAATAAGTTAGAGTGTTCGAATATTACCGACTGTTTGCCGTCTCTAAAAATGTCTTCCATCAAAATATTATATTTTGGCTGACTGTCGATGGACCTCCAATTCAACATTCTTGGAATGGAATTTACGGATTTAATAGCGAGATACGATGGAACTCTTGAACAACACTCATAAAGCCAAACTTGCATAGCCAGTGGCATCCCATGGATCTTATAATACTGTGTTGTGGCAGAATACTTCTTGCTGATGCTTCTAATCAACTCGTTAAAAGCATCTTTGCCCCATGGATAATCTACATACCTTCCATCCTCAACCACTTCAAAATGAACCCTTGGTATATTCGTTTTCCTAGGCTCACCGCAAAAGATGTATGTATTTATAAAAAACAAAATTACAAACTTAACAGCGTCCTCATCATTATCTCCCCAACACTTATTCTTAAAGCAATCAATGAACTCCAATCTTTTTACTTTACTCCTAGTTCCACCAAAATATACATCCATAATCCTATTCAATTTTCCTCATTGTATGTAAATTCACCTTCATCGGCTACACAATTTAGCCCGCTCATAAGGGCAAATTCTCTCATTGTAAATCTCAATACGATACCATTTATATCAATTGTAAAACAATCAGAAGTGCTTTCCTTGAGCTCTCTTACCATGAAGCTTGAACCTCCAGGTGCTGCATTCCGAGGAATTTCCCAAATATTGTCTTGGAAAAGATCTCTAACTGTGGAACAGTTAGCTTACTCTTGATATCTTTGAACACCTCGATATTAGTGTACCGTTGCATCGATGGAGCCTCTTCAAGATGACTCCTAACATAGAATTTAGTTTCCTAAAATAAAAATGCAACACTAAATTAAGGCTGAAACAATTGTATAAAACATAGACACACACAAGAAATATACTGAATTGCATATCCAAGAAAAATATACACACAAAAAAAAAATTGCATAACACAACTAACACAGCTTTTAAAATCAATAAGTACAGAATAGTAAACATAAGTACTTGTGAAAATACATAGAAATATAATGAAATACAGTTAACCACGAAAAACAACTTCCACAGTTATGTTGTATATGATATAAACTACAGTTGATGCACATATAGATTTTATTAAATACACAGAAATATACTGAATTGCATATCCAATTATGTCGAAATATACAGAAATATAGTGAAATACAAAACAACAAAATCGAAAAATTTCATCAAATACCTGTTCATCCTCTTCCAGATCTACATCTTTAACAACATTTTTACCCTTAACGTCTGAAGAAGGCTTGGTTACTTTTCTCTTATTTTGTTGAGCAACTTTAGAACCTTTTTTTACTGGTACATCATCTTTTGGCTTGCTCGGTTTTGGAACTTCAGTTGGAGGAAGTTGACGCATCCTTGATGGGTCATGAATCTTCTTCTCTCAACAGCAATTTTAGCAGATTCTCCTGCAATTGGAAGTTGTTGTTGTGAAAATCCCAAAGAGAAACTAGGACCATCATAAGCATGAGGACTACCTCGAGTATTCCTACTTGGAGTATCTCTTTCCGCCATTAAAATGGAGAATTAGATCTTGTTTTAAACACTCTAACAATGGCTGAAAACAGAAAAGGAATGAAAAAAGAAACAAAGAAAACGATGAAATATAAGAATAAATATAGAGAAATACAACAAAGAAAGTAAAAAAATTCTAATAAATTATCAAAATTCGTTACCTACACTGTGTGGGTAACGATTAAGGAAGATGGAATCGTGATAATAATGATGATAGATAATGGGCGTATAATACGGTTGAAGATATTGAAGATGGGAGAGAAATTAATTTGAAAAGAGAAGAGATTGGGAGTTATTGGGGAACATGGGCCGTAAGTTTAGGGAAATACAGAGACGCTTGTAGATCAGTTACAACTGGTAATTTTGAAATTAATTTAAGCTATTAAAAATAAATAAAATAAAAGGTAGCTATTATTACTAAATAAGTCTTAAAGGTAGTTATGTCCAGTAAATTTTACTTACTTTTATTCTTTTACATGTATTCATCATCTTAGAACTGTGGCCTCAAAAACGAGGGCTGTTTTAGGCCCAAATTAGCAAACTCTCAACGGAAAAGTTCCATAACTTTATAATGGGGTCATTTGCAGTTTTGTGCCTATTTTGTGCCGGTCTTAAAAATCGAACTTATTTCTCGTGCGGTATAACTTATGCATCATAATATCCACAAGTTATGCTAGCTCCCTTCAAGAATTTATGCCCTGCCAGGCATAAGTTCGATTTTGAAAGGCAAATATTAAGACCAGCCCATCTGATGGTTAAAGATTAAAGACCAGTTCATTTAAAGGCCAAACCCTGCAATTACATCTTATAATGATAAACGAAAGTGGGCCTAAACATTTGACTGTTGAATTAGCCCAATCTGCATTTACTGCACAGTGCCTTACGTTTTTTCTTCTTTTAGTGCGCGTTAATTTTAACTTTAATCTAATTTTAAACATTTTGGTAAAGACTTTCAAAGTTTGATTAGAGTAATATCACTTATTCATTTTTTATATCCTTCCTCTTTGGCTTATTTTGAAGAAACAAAAAAAGAATTTTTTTTTTACATATTTAATAGAGAAATAAGAAAAGATCATATCAACACAATTTGAAAAGTAACTTATAATACTACAGGGGAATTTCAGTAAGACAAAATTGCGTCTTGTGCAACTCAGGTACTGTGGAGCAGTCTACACACCTCTTCTTTGACTTTGCATATTCTAACTATATGTGGAGTTCTTTACTAGTGTGGATGCAAATGCCAAGACAGATAGAAAGCTGGGAAGAAGAAGTAAAATGGATCTCAAACAGGGCTCATAGAAAATAACCGCAACTAAAAATCTTAGGTGCCGCATTTCGCTCAAAGGGTTGAAGGGAGATAGTGCATGAGATTCATAGTTACATTACTTATAGCTTCCTTGTTCGTAGACAAAGCGGATTCAGAATTGTCTTTCATTCCAAGGCATAATTAATTCTTCTTCTGATGATCGATTCAACCTCTAATAAAAAAGATATACCTTGGTTATATTTCATCTCTTGGTTGCAGCTTGTGGTTATCACATTTGGATTGACAGAAATGCTCGACGATTCTCACAGCGTATCACACCAGCGAAGCGAAAGATTACTTATAGACATTGCCCTTCAATTGCATATCTGAGGACAGCTCAAATCAAAGTGGAGTAGAGTACTTGATAGATTAAATACTTATCCTGTCTAGTTCTTTACTTGTATATGATTATAGATACATAGGAAAAACTTGAGGCACAGTTCTAGAGTCCAAATGAACTGGCGGATATAAATATTTACTTGGTTAAATGAAATTTTATTGTTTGGTCAAAAAAAAAAAACTTGTAATACTACAATTTGTATTTCTGTCTCGTAATAATATAAAAGACGATTATAGTTAAACTTTTCTCGTATGTCTAAATCATACGGACAGAGTAATATAACAATTATGCTGGTGGCAAATAGAAATTGTTAAGCGCCTATTAGATTATTCGAGGTTCACATAAGTTGGTGCAAACATGAGAAAAAAATATTCTTCCAGAAAATAAGGGAATAAGATACTCGATTTTTTGCTTTCTGTAGTTTAGTTATGAGGGGGACCTTGGGATTAATTATTTTTCTCACTGAAATTAAGCTCGTTTTCCAACAAAACAGGAAAAAAATGTTTTCAGTCTTAACCCTAGTACTAATAAGATAATAAATATTAATGAAACTTTTGTCTTTCGGCATGTGATTTACCATAATTAGTCCTTGCAAACTTTAAGTATATAAAAAAATATTAATCGTTCATGTTGCTCTTTATGTCCTAATACTTGTTTTAAATAAATAGTTTTAATACAAATTAATTACTACCAAATTTTGAGGGCCTAGATTTTACTCTTTATGTTACAACATCATCATTTTCGTATGTGTCCCATACAAATTTGACGGATATTATATCTATATGAAAATGAATTTAGAAAAATATATTTTTCAATTTAATTTGTGTAATGATGTAATCTAATTTTCATAAGTGTCCCATACAGATTTGTTGTGCCGCATCATTCAGACAGCAACAGAGACAATATGTTTTGTTTCTTCGATCTTTTTTTTTTTTAAATAAAGAATGGGGCAGAATTAAATTCAAGATTTCGTGGGTTCAACTTTTAAGATTTTAATAGTGAATTTATAATACTTTTAAAATTTAGTAGTAATTATTAAAATGTTAATAACTTTGCACATAAATATAATTATCTACATATCGTTTTAAAAATGCTAAATTTAGTTGAACCTATTGGATATCGTCTCTATCCGCGTCTGGTTAGAAAAATATTACATTAGTACTCCACTGTAAACATTGTTAGTCTAGTTATTTTATGAAATTGAATGTTTAATTTTTAATTGTGCATTATTGTAATAAACTCTTAAATTAAAGAGTCAGTCTCAACTCTCAACCGCAAACAAAAAAGAAAGAAAGGGTGACACGTCTCTATAGTGCAGAATAAGTCACTTTAGTAGGGGTTTAGCCATAGGATTTGAGATCCCAATTTCAAATTTTAACTACAAATCAGCATTTGTTTATGAAATTTGCATAAAAATTCAACTTCAATTTCAAATATCAAATTCTCTAAAAAATAAAATTTCAAATTGTGATTTCATTTTTTTTTTAATATAACATTTGACTCATAAGTTTATATTTTGTAAAACAAAAGACTCATTATTTAAGTTTTGCGGAAAAAAAAGGCTCATGCTCGACGCGAAGAAATTGTTCATACCATGTGAAAGGATTACGTTAAATAATAGCTAGTTACTACTATAATTGATTTTTTTGGACCAGTGGATCTTTGTAAAATTATGTGTATTTGAAAGTTTTTAATAACGTATAATCGCAAGCATTTATTTATAAAAGGAACAGAAATATGTGATTTATTAATGTGGCGCCTTAGGATATTCGGACACACCTGTTTATGTGCTATAGTTTGCTCTGTTGGTAAAATTGCATAAGAATTGAGGAACTCTTAATAGTTTTCACAAATTGTGGGGTTTTCATGTTTATGAGAAAAAATACAACTTAAGAAATTCAAATTGCATGTCCAAATAAAACTTGAACTCAAATCAACATGATTTCAAATCATATCCAAACGGGTCTTTGTGTACACCATATGTTGAAGGTTTAACGTAAAAGATTCAAAATCCGTATCGGTAATCAAACTCTGAAAGATGTTGTTTCATATCACTTGTATAAGGTTCTCAAACAAGAAAATTTGATTGCTTGATGATGCAATATGAATTTGGGAGTTATATAATGGGAGATGAGCTAACGTTTTGGGTGGTTGTACTTAGTGCAGTACACAACTGTTGAAAGCTTAATCTTCTGAAGGAGGACATGAGTTTCATTAACTACATGCAGACCTCTTAAGTGTAGCTCCTTAATTATTCATTTTAACTCAACTTTTATTGTAATACTAGTTATTTTAGGCCCATTAGCTTGCTAGGGTTCTTTAGTATATATTTTATTGGTGTAACGATTTTAGAGTTTATATGAAAATCTACCTTTAGCTCTCTTTAGAGTAGCTTTACCTTAGATTAGTTTCTAGCTAGTTTTCTTCTCAAATTCCATTTTGTATCATTTATTGTTAATAATAATAATTTTGGTACCTTGGGTTATTGATAAATCGATTTTAGTTCTTATGATATCTGATTAAGTATAGAGCTTTTGCACATTTTCGTTAATCCATGAACAGGATCAAAAATGGATTTTTGTTAGAATCATTAGTGGAAATAAGAAAATGATTTTGTTGATACATTCAAGTAATTAAACGTTTCACAATTAGAAAACTAAATTTATTGTTATAACCTGGATTTTCCAACAAAATCGACCTTTCTATTTAAACCATGATCATGAGCAAGTGCATAAATATACTCCTGAAAGATAAGTGGATATAGGAAGTTGTGTTGTTGCGAGCTATCTGGCTGTAAATATCTTTGGATTTCTTCCATTTGAAATTCGATTTGAACCAAAGATGGAAGATTTTGAGGGTTATCAAATGATACATAGTGCGATACAGTTAAACAAAGTATTATAGTAAGAATAGAATAGATACCTTGGATACAGGTAAACTTCTCAACGGATTCTCTATCATCTTTTTTTTTTTTCATTTCATTTAATTGGTCTATGTTATATATAGTGTTATTTTGACCTCAATTGAATGAAATATGCATGTACTTTGATACCTTTGCTCGTAAATATTCACAAATTTAGCATGATTACCGATTGGTCCACCGTTTAATTACTCATATGTTATGTAAAACTTGTATAGTTACTTCATATTTACCTATAATATAGGTATAAAAATTATCATAATATTACATATTTGCTACATAAAGAGATCAAAATCACACATTTCAATTAATTGAGGTTAAATTCCACGTATTTAAATTCTTAAAAAAAGTTTAAATTTATCCAACAATTTTTTAATTAGGAGTCAAAATTACCTTAGCTTGGAGATCAGTTAATGATCAAAGGCAGATTTTTTTTTTCTTTTTCTTGACGACAAGATTGACCATGTCACAAATTAGACAATAAATATATGACACATTTTAAATTCAATATTTATGGAATCCAAGATAAATGTTCTACCGATTCTAAATTTTCAATCCCTAGGTATCCCAAATAATTTGGCAGCGTCATCATTTCCTTTTTTTTTCTTTTTTTCTTTTGGGTATATTAATAAAGAATACTGTTAATGTTACACTAGACAAATGTCAATTTTTTGTAGTCTATTAGTACCACTGACAGTATCTTATAATGTGTAAAGTTCAATTTTAATGTAAAAGAATCTAAAGATCCAATCTCAACTGAACTAAGAAAACGAAAAAAAAAAATGATTCTTAAAAAAAAAAAAAAAAGGACACCACTCTATCTGCAGGGATCTATAATTCAATAATATTCCAAGCACTTGGTAGACAAGAATAGATCTTTAGATTAGAAATCATCATGTGAATTGGATTTAGAATATTTAAAGGGAGCACAAAGTACATATGTATACACTTTGCATCATATTGTTTGCCAATTTGATTAAGAGCCCGTTTGGATTGGCTTATAAGTTGCTTATAAGCTGTTTTCAGTTTTTTTGAGTGTTTGGCTGGCCAGATCATTTTGTGCTTAAAATAAGCTCAAAAAAATAATTAAGCCCATTTGACTTAGCTTATTTAAAGCAGCTTATAAGCTGAAAACAGCTTATAAGCCAAAAAAAATAAGTTAGACTATCCCAACTTATTTTTTTTAGCTTATAAGCCGCAAACAGCTTATAGGCATAAGCCCATCCAAACAGGCTCTAAAATAGTTTTGGATTCCGAATCTTAGAAAAGTGTTTTGACTAGAGTGTAAGTGCCAAGGGAATCTACAAATGGCAGAGTTTAAATTTTAGCAGAAACAAAAAATATATTGATTGATTTTTTTTTATTTTTTTTTTTGTATCTATCGAAGTTTTAGAGGATAAAATTATTTGTTATATAGAAAATAACAAGTACCTAATAAAAAATTAAGGTGTGAACAAACTAGATGCGAATCAACACAATCGTGGCATCGTCATTGGAAGAGGGAAGATGTCCAAATTTGTTCCTGAACTTCGTGGAATGATCTAAATTTTCCGTTTGTTAATAGTTATGTCACATCTAATGTATCCTTGTTGGTACAAAAATGAGCTAGATTTGCTCATGAACTATAAGAATTGGTCCATATATGCCCCTGAACTTTGCGAAATAATTTAGATTGTGTTTTTCTTGATCACCATCTCTCATCCCTCTAAAATGATCACTATCATAATAATTGATTCTCTCCGGTCTTTAAAAACACCACCTAAAAGTCATCGTTACTAAACCACCACTTCATCCCCACAAGTCCACACCTCTCAAAAAAGAAAAAGGAACAAACGAAAGTTCCACATGGAAACCACCCTGTTCAAGTATCTCTCTCATATATTCATCTTTACCACTTTCCTCCATAACCTTACCTCCTTTAGAAGACTATTGGTCCTCAACTGTTGCAACCTTATCTTGACAGTCACGATACTATTACAAATGATTTAGAAGTTGAATATTGTGTGCGTGGATTTGTTTTAATATTAGAAGGTTGCTATAAAGTTCTGTCATCGATATTAGTGATTTGAGAAGTATTGGTGATGAGTTGTGTCGATTGAGTTTCGATATAGTGCAGCTTAACTGGATGGTGCAATTGATCATTATATGAATGCCATTTGGGTTGATCTTAGGTTTGAGGGTGATTAATTTGAGATTGGAAGGGAGAGATATCCATCTTTTGGAGGTTTTGAGTGTCGAAAATTCGGCATAGCTGCCGTCGAAACAATGACCTTGTTATTTAAAACTGAAGGACAAATTTAGACCAATTTGCATATTTCAAATGCAAAATTGACACTTTTCACTTGCAAGGAAGGTTCACATGTCAGAAAACCTTTGTCATTTGTCAATAATGCCACATCTAATCTACATTTAAAACGGCAAAAGTTGATTTTGTTAGGGTTTTGCCCTGATTTTCTTATCATATTTGGATTTTACCTTCTTTTTTTTTTAAGAAAGGACAAAGAGTTTACCATAATTGGTTTTACTTCCAAAGGAAAATTTTAATATTCCATTGTTAGGTAACCTTTTTTTTTTTGGAGGAAAAGGTTTTGGACCTCTCTAAATTGAAGAATCCTTCTCATACAATACACCAGAGTAGCACCCACAATGTAGTCATTAAAGAGTCTTGTTTAGGGGGAGGTTATTCTCTCAATAGTTTTATACTTTTATTTTAGTTTGTCATATATAGGGCAGTTAACCAAATCATATAATAATATTATGCTTATTTTAGTATAGTTCTTTTTGTCATCTGATTTATCGACCTTCGAGGTTTGCAATTATTAGCTTCCGCACGACGCCCTGTTATTTCTATTACAACAAGTGGTATCAGAGCCAATGGTTGAACGAGGTTGAGGACGGGTTGAAGCAGATACAAATCAAATTGCAGACCAGTTCATGATAATAAAGATCTTGTCCGAAGTATTACATGTGGAGACGAAGTTTCAACCATATTTTCAATATCTACTGTTGCATCTTTAAAAATAAAAATAAAATATTTTTTAAACCATTTTTAACCCATAATATTTTCAACATATTTTTAACCATGGCAAGCAGCAGTGATGAAGATTATGTGAAGATGAAGAATCAAGTTTTGTCAAAAAAATCCAGGCCAAAATGGGAGATTTGTTAGGGTTTTGCCTTGATTTTCTTTCCATATTTAGATTTTACCTTTTCTTGAAGGAATGACAAAGAGTTTACCATAATTGATTTTACTTTTTTCAAAAGAAAATTTTTAATATTCCACATTTGGGTAACCTCTTTCTTGGAGAAAAAGGTTTTGGACCTATATAAATTGAAGAATCCTTCTCATACAACATAACACAATAACATCCATAATGTAGTCTCTAAAGGAGTCTTCTTTAGGGGGAGACTATTCTCTCAATGATTTTATGCTTTTATTTTAGTTTTTCATATGTAGGCTAGTTGGCCAAATCATATAATAATAGTATGCTTATTTTAGTATAGTTGTTTTTGTCGTATGATTTATCGACCTTCGAGGTTTGTAATTATTAGCTTCCGCACAACGCCTTGTTATTTCGATCCCAACAGATTTGACCTATATTATTATTAAAAAAAAAAATTGAATCATTTCGCAAAGTTTTGAGAAAATTTTTATCTTTACAAAAAGTGTCGTTGGTCTGCTTTTTTAATCCTCTACAGCACATTCAGAAAAACAAAATTGACACGGAATATTCAATTGAAAATATTCCTT
Organism: Lycium barbarum; assembly: GCF_019175385.1. Taxonomy (NCBI): domain Eukaryota; kingdom Viridiplantae; phylum Streptophyta; class Magnoliopsida; order Solanales; family Solanaceae; genus Lycium; species Lycium barbarum. The sequence goes on from NC_083343.1 coordinate 9,856,782, forward strand.
GTTTTAATTTAAGATGGTACACTTGGGTCTTCATGTCTGCACCCAAGAGGCCAAGAGTGACCATGCAACTCTAGTGTTAATATGTTCTAGTATTAGTTATGCCAAAAGTAATAATACGATTTTAACAAGCATTGCTTTGATTAATACAGCAAATGTAAGTAAATCTTGGCCATCAATGGATGAGATCGCTTCATTTTCATCAGATGTCTCGGATTCAAGTCTTTGAAATGGAGAAACTTCTAATACAAACATTGTTTTTCATTTAATAGGTCCTCTGCTACGCGAATATGAATTAGTCGATCAAGTCAGTCAGTTTCGAATATCAAATAGTTATACAAAGAAAAAAAAATAAGGTCTCACTTGTCAAACAATTTAGTCAAAATTTTTTAAAAGTATATGTTGGACCTTTATTCTAAAATGTTGAGTTAATTTGTGCTTTTTTGAAAAATTGATGCTTGTAGATTATGACGGACTCACAATTATAGCAGCAAGAATTGATAAAAATAATTAGTTGCTGATATGTCATTTTCAAGCAAAGCACGCGTAATACATGCCACAAAATTAATACGTCAAGCAAATAGCACAAATTAAGCAAAAAACCACAATGTGATATCATAAAACAACACCCAAAATGGGTGTGTTTGCCACAATAAAAAAAAAATTAAGCAAAAGAATCCTCAATTGAGTTTTCAAATTTTACTTATTTAATTTAACAAATGCGTAGATGCTGTAATAACAAGTTGACCAATTCATATAAAAATAATTTATCACTCAAAAACGGCTTAGACAATAAAAATTTAATACATGAGGGAAGGAAATAATTACAGAAAAGCTTTCAAGAAAGGCTTGTAGAACTAGAAACTAATAGCCTATTCAATACTTCCTGTATTTCCATGCTGATGAATATTTTCATGAATCAGTTATATTAAGCGTGACCAATATATTTTTTAAGAAATTATTTTGACACTGATTTTTTGTATATTATTTTTAAATAAAATGTCAGTTCACGTTTAATTTCACTTTACGATAAATAGCGGAAACTATTTGTGTCAAAAGTATGACTAGCACTTCTTTGTTGTTTTAAATGATTTACCTTTTTTCTTGTTAATTTTTTTCGAGGGACCATATAAGATTTTTAACAATTTTATAGAAAAATACCATTGCTCTGGGATTTGGGAAACAAAAGGAAAAGGGAGAAATGACACCACTAAACTACAAGTCTTGGTGGTAACCACGTAAGAATCAATTGTTCTTTTGAGATGTGATTTCTTTTTTAAGAGAAGGTATATGTTCCCTCCTTCTCAATTTGTTTGTCACTATTTCCTACTAATTCATTTAAAAAAGAAAAGTATATTTCTATATTTACAGTAATTAATTTGAATTTACATTTTACCTTTAAGAAAAAAATTGTATTACTACACAACATTTATGATATACTTTAAGATCATAAATTTTAAAAGTCTTATAATTATACATATCATGATATATTTAAGATCACAATTTTAAAGTCTTCATTTAAATTTCATGCGAGTCAAACTATATCTAATAAATTGAAGGAAAAAAGAGAGTTTAATATTTCTTTCTATTTCATGCAGCTTCGGAGTACGAAAGTCAAGCAAATTAATTTCTTGCCTGAATTTTGGCAACATTGTTTTAAGATAGGTGGAAACAACATATAAGCATTATTATGTAATTCAAAATATTTAATAGATACTTAAATAATTTATGATCAAACAAAAATCTTTGCGGCTCCTACCAAGGGCTATAGTTAAAATTAGGGGTTCAATATAACTCAGTAGCTTTATTTCAAAGCTCCATGTTTGGAGTTGTTTTAAGAAACTCATTTAAGGCGAAATTGCTCGGGTGTCCCCTAATGGGATTGATATTTATTTTTTATCCCCATTTTTATAAATGTTGTGACATATGCGTGTTTTGGGTTTACATGCAAGGCAAATGACATATGTGCCCTTGCAATAGAAGACAATATATTAAAACTCTTCAGGACAAGTCATGGCCCGGGTCAACAGAAAAATCATGACAACCGATATGGTTTATGAATAATCCAACAAGACAATATGTTGAATATAGTATGAAGTCCTAACGATTTGTCATGACACGCATGTCACCGTTATGGGATGTATTTCTTTATGTATATTTTAAATTATAAAAGAGAGATATCATGAGTGAGACGAAATGAATAATGAAGAGATATCATGAGTGAAATGATAGTATGATAACTCTGTAAAGTTTGTGAGTGATCCAACAGGATAGCTAGATTCTATATAGCTTAAAGCTTTACCGATTTATCATGACTTACATGTCCCCGTTCTAAATGTATATTTTCCTCTTCTTTGTGTACTGTACCTTTGAAATCATGACCACTCAATAAGATTTATGAGTAATCAAGCAAGACAGTTAGGTTCAATATAGAATGAATTCATAACGTGTCATGACTTGCATGCTATTGTTTGATGTCGTTTTACCATCTCTATTGTTCTATTCAAGAGTATTTTAGTCCAATTTTTTTCATTAAACTTGAAATAATTATTCACATACAAATTCTAATATTGAAAACATTAATTTAAATAGAAGCATAAAATATTCATTTTTTAAATCACCCCATTTAATATGTATAAGTATTTTATTTAAAATTCAATATATAAAAAGTGTTATAGTCTAAAGAGTCATGAACTTAAAAGGGATACTTAAACTATGACGAGATTGCAAAATTACACACCTAAACTATTATAACCCGTGTTTTCACACGTTTGGAAAGACTTGAATTATATTGGATCCTTGAGATATAAGGTCAAATTTGATATTTTGTTGAACATAGGAGTTATGCATGAAAGATTAGAGTCATGAAAGTGTGGGACAAGGCTAAGGGCAATTTTGGAATTTTGGAAATTAGTTTCGGGAATTACAAAACGTGGACTATAAGTCATTGGGCCAAAAATGATGGAATAGAATTTAAGGCCCAATGCACTTGGAGTGGCCGGCCATGGTATGGCCCAAGCCCAAATGTGTATTAAATTTTCATGGGATTAATTAACTTGAGGCCTTGATCCAAGCCCAATTAATTAGTCATGTGCATGGTCATATGACAATTAATATAAGATGCCTAAAGTCTTCATTATATGCATTAGAACATTCAAGAAAACTAAGCAAGAAAGAAGTCAAAGAGCAAGAGAAAAACCAAGGAGGGTTTCGGGTTTGGCTAGGAAAAATAGCCACAAAAAATATTGCTCCAAAAATTTATTTCTTGTTGATTCCCTACTAAGTCAAGGTCCCTTTGTAACTTGGTGTAGTTGGATTGGAGTGGGGAGCATTAGAATCACCAAAGTAATCATACCTCCAAGTGAAGAAGACTTGAAGAAAAGGTAAGAATTTCTACCTTTTTATTGTGTTATGAAGTTTTGATTGTGTTGTAGTATATAGAAATGTGTTGATTGTATGGAAAAATGGAAGTTTACAAAGTGGGTATGTAGTAAATATGTATGGCCGTGTATATGCATGCCTTATATGCTAATGAAGAATTGAAATTATGTTGTATTCTAGTTGTAAGTATGGTGGAATTCATATTGAGAATGAAAGTTGAATAAAATTGGATGAATTGATGAAAATAGCATTTGGCCGTGTGGTATGGAGTGGTATGGAATGGAATGGATTAAGTTTGTTTAATGTGTTAGAGTGTTGTTGTGATGTTTGTAATGTAAATGAAGTTAGAATGATATAAGTTTGTATTGAATTGGAATGTAGAAACTTATGTCGTTTTAGTATGATTTTCCGACATTAAGGAAATGAAGTTGTTTGGTTGTTGGTTGTGATGATCATTGATGAATTTGGAAGTTGGAAACATGTTATGAAGTTGTATGCCAAAGATTTGATGTTTTGCATAAGTTATGACTTTGGCGGAAAATTGTATATTATGTATATCGAGTGTATAACTTGAGGAAAACGATATGAAATGTTTCTAGAACTATATGGTGATGATCTTGATTGTTGATGAATGTGAAATTATTGATATTAGCGAAAGTTTGGGTTGAATTGAAGATTATGTCAACTTGTGAGAAAAATGACTAGTTGAAGGATATTTGTGTTTTTAATGTTCATTGTTGATATTGATGTTGTCGTTTGGGTTGTTGTTGATGATTTCTAGCCGAGTTGAATTCTCGGGGTGCCATATGTATAGGGGAAGTGCTGCCGAAATTTCGGTAGCCAAAAATGCTTAAAGTTGTAATAATGGCATTAATAACTCACAATTGGTTAACTTGACCAATTGCAGTTTTTCGACGAAACAGGAAGTGAGTTTGGAAAGGCTTAAGGAGCGTGAAAGGTATGTAAAGCAAACCCAATTCTTCCCTTGGCATGCCCTTAGTGTATTAGGGTCGGATCCGGGCCTCGAAGGACCTCTTGGCCCTCGGAATCCGCAAGACAAAATTTCAGTTTTTCCTTCAGTAGAATTGAACCATTTTGATACGCTTTTTCTGAAATTATGCAATTGTGCTCTAAATTACTCAGAAAGTCATAGAATGTCTGTATAACCTTCGTAGATGATATTATATGTTTAGAGGGCACAATTTGAGCCCGCCGCCTTATTTGTTCTGAGGCGGGCCCGCTATTTACGGTTTTGCCCCTAATGTGTTAAAGCTTCCTTTTTAAGCGATTTTTGAAAGAAATGTTTTAATTACCCTACTAATCGCTTAACGAATATTATTTTAAATATTCTGTTAAATATTATAAATTATTTTGACATTCGGAATGACTTCGGGAAAGTTATACTTCTGTAATTTATTATGATATCCGAAATACATTTATTATGATTCCGTCCGACCCCATTGGATTTGTTTGTCTTTGATACGCTTCATCGAGTCTTTGAAAACATTTATTATATTTTTAAATTGCATTAGTCTCTCACTACTCCATTCGTGGATGTCCCAATGTTTCCCACACTGAGCCCGGGCCAGGATATGTTGTCAAGCGTAATTCTCTGCATTGTTCGCCGCGCCCCGATGTGAGGGGGCAGGTATACGCGTACATGGGTCTGTGGAGTATGATGTGCCATGTCCGCCTATTCTGATTTGATCTGTTATGGCCATTCTGATATGACATTTTATGATACGGGGCCACGCCCCCTTTTCTGATTCCTCTGTATTGTGGCACCAGTGTCGGGAGGGTGACCACGTTCTGTCTGCCGAGCCCCGTGGCAGGGATCGGATATGATATGACATATGTTTCTGTACACATTCTGTCTGATTTGGAAATATGCATTTGACACTCTGGATTTTGTACCCATTTTCTGTAATCATTATGATTTGACTTCTGTGATTCCGCTTTACATATTTAGTACATATTTCGTACTGACCCCCTTTCTTCGGGGGCTGCGTTTTCATGCCGCGCAGGTACAGACGACAGGTTTGCTGATCCGCACGTTTAGGATCCCATTTCTGCTATTTTGGGGCGCTCTCTTCTACAGAGCCCATCTTTTGGTACAGTCTGTCACTGCTATCTGGATATGTACTTTGTTCAGGGTATGACGGGGCCCTGTCCCGTCTTATGATTATGATATGTTCTGTAGAGGTCTGTGGATACATCTGTGTGGGTTCTGTACATATGTTTGGGATACTTTGTTCTATGATGGCCTTATCGGCCTATGTGTGCCAAGTCTGTTTTTTCTGATAAATTCTGTAGCATCCACTAATATTATTATATTATTATTCTGATAATATGCTAATTTGGGTATCGGGTACGTATAGGTGCCCAGCTAGGGCACTGGTCGCGGCCCACGGGGTTGGGTCGTGACATAAACTACGTGAGTCGTGGGAATTTTATGACTTCGCTGAATTTATTTTTTTCATATCATTTACTCCTTTACTAATTACCTGCTGAAAAATAAGTTAGAACTAGCATGTACAAACACGCATTTATTCAAGACTAATGTCTTCGAAGAAGGAATTCTAGAAATGTGCAAAAAGTACATTTGAAATAGAATTTAAAGCAAATTTAGCAACATTAAAGCTACTTAGTGGGAAAAAAAATAGTTGAAGACTGATCTATTAATGGTGCAAGGTGTATTTTAATTTTGGGATGCAAGAATCAATAAGTTTGTGTTTGCATATGTTGCGTTTAACTTTTTTCTTTTTACCAGGTACTTAATGAGAGAGTAAATACTACGAAAATAATAATTCAAGATCATCATAGAACACCAACCCCCCGCACCCATAATTTAAATAGGAAAATAACACTCTATGTCTGTTTGGAGAAAATATTTATCCAAAATGGCCCATATTTCTAAAATAACCCGAAATGACCATTTTATACATTATTAGACACTTATAAACAAGGTTTATACATTGTTTACAATAATTATAATGTTGTATATCGTGTGTATAAATATTGTTGCAATAAAAAATTTAGCTATGCGGATGTAATTTAAAAATATGACTATGTGGATGTAATATTTTGTGTAATTGATTTACGAAGGGATTGCTTGTACGTTCTTTTGAATATTTTTACATGTGTGAGTTATTAGTGCGATATAATTGAGACGTTTCTTGAATAGCCGAAGTCATAATTTTCTACGATATGGAAATACGTAAGTCGAATTCGAACAAACTATGATTACCGATTTACCGTACTGCAAAATACTGAAACCGAATTTAAAAATACCAACCATATTAAATTAATTTAATATAATAATAATATAATATTTTTAAAAATCGAAAATTGAAATTATCACCAAAATTTCATATGCCTTACCATGCCCCATGCTCCAATGAGTAGACACAAGCCTCAATAAATCCAAAGAAACCTGGTTTTTTCCTCTGTTTTCTGTTTTTGGACACACTCTACCTCTCAGACAAACAGCACACTGCAACCTGCAAGATCCATCCCCCCACTCACCCCAAGCTGATCTCATCTAACATCAAAATCAAGTATAAAACACCATCTTTCCCTTTCATCAAAATCAAATATAAAAACACCATCTTTCCCTTTCCTTTTGTCTCTTTCTTTCTTTCTCACTTGCACCTCCCAATTCTTGTAAATACACACACACAAAAAGAACACAAAAGCCTCTTCTTTATGATCAAAAATAGAATCTTGAAAACCTTAAAATGGTGAATGTAAAGGGTGGAACAAGACCACCATGGGTAGGATTAGGAGCTGCAGTTTGGTTACAAATAGCATCTGGAAATGCATACAATTTCCCACTTTACTCTCATTCATTAAAATCAGTTCTTGGTTTTAATCAACAACAACTTACTATGCTTGGTGTGGCAAATGATATTGGTGAAAATGTTGGACTTATTCCTGGACTTGTTTGTAATAAGTTCCCACCTTGGGTTGTTTTATTAATTGGTTCTTTCTCATGTTTCTTTGGTTATGGTGTTCTTTGGCTTTCACTTAGTCAAACTGTTCAGAATTTACCTTATTGGCTGGTAAAGACTCTTCCTTTTTTGCTTTTTATTAACCCCTTTTACTTTCTTTGTCTTGTTTTGTGCATATGTATGTTAAAGATCTAATCTTTGATTGATGTTTATTCTTTTTATTTGCAATTGCAATCTTGTTTCTTTGTTTTGAGATGATTGGATTAGTTTGGTACTTATCAATTTGTTTATCTTAGTTTGACTAGGTACGGTGTTTAAAAAAGTAGATAAGACTGGTGAATCTTGTGGTCTAAAACGTGCCAAGTGGGATGTTGAAACTACAGTGTTGCCAAATTAGGAAAGAGGTAAACCGACTAAAAAGAAAAGTAATACGAACATATTGAAACCTTAAAGATCCAAAAGATTCCAAGAAAATGGTGAATGTAAAAGGAGGAACAAGGCCACCACTTAGTCAAACTGTTCAGAACTTGCCTTATTGGCTGGTAAAGACTCTTCCTTTTTTGCTTTTTATTAGCCCCTTTTACTTTCTTTGTCTTGTTTTGTGCTTATGTATGTTAAAGATCTAATATTTGATTGATGTTTATTATTTTTATTTGCAATTGCAATCTTGTTTCTTTGTTTTGAGCCGATTGGATTAGTTTTGGTACTTACTGCTCCCTCCGTTTCAATTTGTTTATCTTAGTTTGACTAAGCACGGAGTTTAAGAATGTAAAGAAGATGGTTGAATCTTGTGGTTTTAAACTAAAAATATGTATGATGTACAAAAATGCCCTTTAACTTTGTGGTCTTAAACGTGCCAAGTGGGATGTTTGAAATTAAAGAGTTGAAAATTAGGAAAGAGGTAAACCGACTAAAAAGGAGAGTAAGACGAACAAATTGAAACAATCCCTTTTCTTCCTTTTTAGTCCCTTTTGTTTTTCTTGTCTTCCTTTTTGTGTTGATGTTTTTGAAAGTTCCATTTCTAGGACATTACATGCTGTTTATTCTTTTTATTTGCAATTGCAATCTTGTGTCTTTGTTATGAGCTGATTTATGTGTGTCTTAATGAAATCCAATTTTATGAGAAAAGAATTGATTTGCTGTCCAAGTGGTATATTTGCAATTGCAATATAAATACTCCCTTTGTTTGAATTTGTTTGTCTTAGTTTAACTTGGCATGAAGTATTAGAAAGTAAAACGATTTTTGAATCTTGTGGTCTTAAACTAAATATATGTATAATGTACCAAAATTCCCTTTAATCTTGAAGTCTTCAACATGTCATGTGGGTTGTTGGAATTAAAGAGTTGCCAAATTAGGAAAGAGATATTCTTTTTTAAACAGACTAAGACTAAAAAGGAAAGTAAGACAAACAAATTGAAACAGAGGGAATATAAAAATTTCAGAAAGATCAACTTTATGAGTAATGAGTTCTTCAAAATTGATGCTTATACTGCATAATTTAAAATTATGTGGTTAAAGTGATTTTACAGTTGAGAATGTTACAGTCTGCTGGAATTTTATGAAATCTTAGCAACAGCCCAGCTATAATTAGATTTTCTGAGAGTAAAGCCTCTTCACTCTCGGTTCATCTTTCAAGATTGTGCTTGACATGAAAGAAAATTAACTTAAGTTTCTGACGTGGAAGTGTTCAATCGTGCAACTTAATGTTAAGAAGCATCGATTGTTGAATCAAGTCTTCTATGAAAGGACCTCTGCCAGAGGCGGAAGCAGCCTTAGAGCACCGGGTTCATCTGAACCCAATATTTTTGACCCATGTATGTGTAAACAAATAGTACGTCTGGACCCATAATTATAAAAATAAAATAGGTTCAATGCTCAGAACCTTAAAGCTTGAACCCATAGAGTCCTTAAGCTTGAACAAGCTGAACTAAGATTGCATGGCAGAAGAATAACTTATTTATTATTACATCTCATGAAACAAATCGTGCTGGACTACCTTAAGAAGATGTCCGAGCCAGTAATATTTATTTCTTCTTCTTTGAAGCCGAATGTTTTTCCTTCCATCTTGCTTTTTCTGGTCATTAACACCGCGTACCATGGCTTAATTCACAGTAATGTAATGGGTTTCCCCAGTCCTGAAATGTTCCATGTTGTCCTTTAAAGTTGTTCACTGCTACTTGGTGAATGGTACCCGCTGATGCTCATTAATCGTTTCGGTGTTTAATATTTCCTAATTTTTCATTCATTGTTGCCGGTAGCTTCGTCAACACTACTTATGGTTCCAAGAGTTAATGTAATTGTCTCTGGTATTTTGTTTCACTTATCATTCTCTCATTTCTTCTTTTTAATTGAACAATATACTGTACTTTGTGGTTTTGGCAGTTATGGATTGCACTTTGTGTGGCCACAAATAGCAGTGCTTGGTTCAGCACAACTGTGCTTGTGACTAATATGAGAAACTTTCCTCTAAGTCGGGGCACAGTTGCTGGGATTCTTAAAGGCTATGGAGGGCTCAGCGCTGCAGTATATACAGAAGTCTATAGTGCATTGCTTCGCAATTCTTCTTCTAAGCTCTTGCTGTTCCTTGCATTAGGTGTTCCTACATTAAGTTTGTTAATGATGTACTTTATTAGGCCTTGTACTCCGTCTTTAGGAGAAGATTCTTCAGAGTCGTACCACTTTTTGTTCGTCCAAGTAGCTAGTATCGTGCTCGGTGTCTATGTATTAACAACAACAATTTTGGAAGACGTATTTTCGTTAAACGTCTTTGTTTCTTACAGTCTTCTCGTTATCATGGTTGTCCTTCTAATGGCTCCACTAGCCATTCCTGCGAAGATGACTTTTTATCCGTCAAACAAAGGCAAGTTGGGCGTTTCCGATGTATCAGAAAAATCGGAACCCTTGTTAACACCGTCATCATCAGCAACAAATCTAGGAAGTTTTCAAGAGGGAGAAGAAATATCTGAAGTGGATATGCTTTTGGCTGAGGGGGAAGGTGCGATAAAGAAAAAGAGGAGGCCAAGAAGAGGCGAAGATTTCAAGTTTACTGAAGCTTTGGTCAAGGCAGATTTCTGGCTTTTGTTTTTGGTTTATTTTTTCGGTGTGGGTTCTGGGGTTACTGTTCTCAATAATCTGGCACAGATTGGAATAGCTCAAGGTCTTCATGATACAAAGATCCTGTTATCACTCTTCAGTTTCTGCAGCTTTGTTGGTCGCCTTGGTGGAGGAGTTCTTTCAGAATATTTTGTCAGGTGTGATAATTGATCCTTCAACCTCTTCTTAGCTACTATTTGTATTTATCCTCTCTTGTTGCCCCAAGGCTTAACTCAAACGGCAAATGTTGAGGGACTTGTGACTTAGGTCACAGGTTCGAGCCCTGCACCATGCAAACTATGCTTGGTATTTAAGTAGAGAAGGGTAGAGGGGCGGGCCCATTTTCACCGAGTTTCAGAAGTTACGGTTAGTCCTAAGGGTTGGCCCCAGTCGGATTTCTCGGTCATCAAAAAGATAAAAAAAATTAATCCTCTCTTGCTTGACTTAATTATTGTCAATCAATGGGAAAATGAAATAGCCGATAGGTGGTTTTATCGCTTAAAACTTAACCAAAAGTAATTAGTTAAGCAGTTATTGCTACTACAGTACCCTTCTATAACAGTCATGCTCCATATCAACATTTCACTATAACAAACCATGGTTTCTGTGGAACCCATCCTTTCTTTTTTTTGGCAATAAAATGATTTCATTACCAAGTGAATGCAGTTACAGCGCAAATAACCTGAGGTTGGACATTGTCCCAACCTTCAGGATGTTCTTATGCTCATCTATGACTTACTACCATATGGATACCAATTTAGCTGCTGAAACACACTTGCTAGTCTAGGAGCCCATCTTTTATGATATGTTATATGTTCTCTATAACAACATTTCACTATAGCAGCCAAAAAGTATCAGAACAAACGATGCTGTTATAGACAGGTTTGACTGATTTTGTGCTTTTGTCAATAAAATTGATAGGGCAACTTTTTTACCTAAGTATTCAAAAAGGGTAGTCAAAAACAATTTATGGACGAGATAACGTGTTGAAGATGCTAAACATGCTTGAAATGAATAAGTAGACTGCTTGTTTCAGTTATAGTGTTTTACTGTCATAATACTAGCCCTGATCTAATCGCTTATTGTTCGATTTTCAATGCAGGTTAAAAGCAGTACCTAGAACAGTTTGGATGACATGCACACAAGTAGTAATGATCATTACCTACCTTCTGTTTGCTTCTGCACTTAACGGTACCTTATATGCAGCGACAGCATTACTCGGGGTCTGCTATGGCGTTCAATTTACAACAATGGTCCCAACAGCTTCTGAGCTGTTCGGTCTCAAGAATTTTGGTATAATTTTCAATTTTATGTCGCTTGGAAACCCCTTAGGTGCTTACCTCTTCTCCGGTCTGCTTGCCGGGTTTCTCTATGATAATGAGGCAGCCAAGCAGCATACTTCCACTTGCATGGGTCCTAATTGCTTTAGAGTCACCTTCCTTGTTCTGGCTGGAGTATGTGGTCTCGGCACCATGCTTAGTATCGTTCTTACCATGAGAATAAAACCCGTTTATCAAATGCTTTATGCTGGAGGATCGTTTCGGCTACCTCAAAGTTCAAATCATTAGGTATCTTGAAAAAAATCCGAGTGACGTTATGTGGTAATGTTCTAAAGGAAAGCACATTGACAAGTACCTGATTGCCTGTGAGTGCAAATCTCGGACAGTATGATATTTTTGAAATTTGTTGTGATTTGTATGATATGTTTGATAATTTTAGGTTATTTCGGGTGTGTCCACGATGAAACATCTTGCAGTTAGATGCTTAACCTACTGAATGTAACTACTTGCTGAGTTGTAACACTGGATACATGAAGCTATAGTAAGAAATAGCGTCCTCTCATCTAATTTGTATCTGCTCCATCCCAAATGGTTATACAATCTTGGTAGTATTATGTGCATGTTATTGTTAGATAATGTATCACTGTCCCCTTAAGACTGACGTCTAAACACTATGAAAACTGTTTCGATGACACCACAACATTATAAGTATGTGTGTGGTTATTCCGTAAGAACTCCCAGAGACTTCAAAGGGAACAGGAAGAAATGAAGTTCTCGATCACTAACAAAAACATGGAGCTAGGCTAACTGACATGGAAGTGTATACTACTACAGTTATCAGGGCCGGTCTGAGGTTTGCCTATCAATAAAATACCTGAAACATTACAACAAACATAGTTATGTAGATCTTATACCCTGATTTGTAGTTAATTGCAGAAAGGTAGAGTTATGCTGATAAGTTGAATTGGTTTTGGATTATCAGACTTTAATTCTGAGCCAGGGCCCACATGCAATCTACTGGTGCTCGAGCACCCATTAACCCCGATGTAAATTATGTATATTTGTATAGAAACTTTTCAAATGATAGATATATTAAACCAAAAGCACCCAATGAACGAAAATCCTGATGGGTGCTTTGGTTAGATGGCTGGCGTGAAAGCCTACCTTGGGAAGACGTTTAGGGGTTCGAACTTGGCATGATACAAATTGTTTTGTAACTCAAGTCATCTTTTTCTGCTTTAAAGTCAAACTTTTTCCATCTTTTTCTATTTTTTTTCTTCCAACAAAGCTTCTTTCTCCCCATACAGATTCTTCAATTCCTTTACTTATACTTTATTTATGGCTTTTCATTTTAACTCAGTTTCAACTAAGTGATTTCTCCTCCTCCTCCTCAGTTATACTTACTTTAGCATTTGATTTTCTTTTATATTCATGTAATTTCCTTTAAGAAAGAAAACGAAAAAAAACTCTATTTTTTTTTTTAGAAAGTCTGGCTATTTGGTTAAAAAATCCTTCAAGTGAATTCATTTTTTCCTAAGAAGCGAAGAGTTTTTTTTTTTTTTTTATGTCAATTGTGTTTTCTTCATTGACTTTTTAAACAACTGTGTTTAAATATTTGTGCACCTATACTATGTGATTTATAGTAACTTTATATGAAAAGAATACCACTCACGAGCTTAAAATTCTGGGTCCGCCACTGTTCTGACCGTTGAGGTTCAAGATGGAACAATTTCAAGTTTCATGATTACAACGTTCTAATGGCCTATCCTTGTGGATGTGGACAAGGTCAATTCTGGTAAGTTTTGGTGCCTTTATAATGACATGAGACCTGTCTTTTTCAGTATCAAAATAAGTATTGCATGTGAATGTCTTTATCAAGTCCCACCATCATGCTCATCTTGTAGAATAAACTCCCAGGAAGATCATTTAATTGTGTGTGTAGTTTACCCCAAAATCACATTGCTGCTGTGGTCCTGCAATTTATCTTTAACATCTTTCATTGGTTGGAAAACTTGGTCTTGATCTTATATGCATTGCTAAACATTACATGAGTGAAGAAGAAAGGAACTTGCATAGCCTTCACTTAATAGATGAAATGGAAATGGAATGATACTAGGTAGGCATTTGGTCGTAGATTTAAAATATTTTTCACTTTATTTGGAATCCAACTCCAAGTTGGATTTGGGAAATTTATAACCAAAGCACTGATTGTGAAATAACGTGAAAAAAAAAATTCCAGAAAAAAAGTGAATAGTTTTCATGGCCAAACATTTCCTTAAGCGTGATCTTTAAAGTGCTGATGGACTAGAATTCTTCCTGCTGGTCTTTTATTGCATATATACTTGTAGCTGATTGAGCTTTCTATTTGGTAGCTCTGTATTGATCTATTGGGAAGAACGATTGTAGTATATCTGCCTTGCCTAGAATTTCATTTTTATAATCAATATATGAACCAGCCATCATACATATTTGATACTGAGCTTAATTCAAGACTTCCAAGTACACAAATGCAGAAAAAAAGGTTATAACAGAACAAGAAATGTTGAGTTGAGACAGCAACCCACATGCCTGTGCTACCTTAAGAATGCACTCTGCCTTTTTGCTACTAAAAACCAAACATATATCTACCAAAAACATACTAACCAAGAAGCATCCAAAGGTGTGGCCTAGTGGTCAATAAAGTGGGAGAACCAGGAAGTCTCAGGTTCAAATCCCAGCGGACAAAACATAATAGGTGGTTTTTTCCCATCTGTCTGAGCCTTGGTGAACAGAGTTACCCGGGACATATTGCTGGCCAGACACCACGGTTATCAAGAAAAAACATACTAACCTAGGATATTCTGTAATCTGCAGACACTCTTACAAGATGATAGCTACATATGAGTTGTCAAGTGGGCTTCATATCTTGAAACATTAAAGACCATTGCGAGTAGAGAACCCCATCATCAGCTGGTATAATGTCTTGATGGTAGTGATTAAGCCTTGGGCTGAAGCCCTTTCCATCTAATGGTCCAGATTTATTGATTCTGTTTGGATAAACAGCACTGTCTTTGTATCTTCTATCCAATGGACCAGACTTCATTGGGCTCCTATTGGGGTACATCATCAACCTTTCTTGAACTTTCCCATCTAGAGGCCCTGAGACACTCAAATTCCTACTGGTGATCATCAATTTGTTGTCTTGCATTCTTCTGTCTAGTGGTCCAGACTTCATCATGCTTCTTGTTGTGACTGTGGCTTTCGAGCTCTCGAGCTTCTTCAGTGTTCTAGACCCCACTTGTGGGATCACACTATGTATGTTGTTATTTTTGTTGTTGAGCTTCTTCAGTGCTCCGGTCCACTGTGTTCGGTAAGGTTTGAGCTCCGAGAGAGCCAGATGAGTCGACCCTCGGTGAAAACTGAGCTTGCTGAAGTTCTTGGCAAGGAGCTTTTTTGTTTTGTTGATTGCCAAAACAAGTCTTGAAAGGCCATTTGATGATGAGATTGTTCCTCCTCCTTCCTTTCTGGCTAATTTGAGAATCTCTAGTCTGTGTTTAGCTACAATTATGCCCATACTTAGAAGAAATTCATGGTTGAAGTAAATCAAGTCCTCTTTTTGAAGCTCATTTCTGTTGAAAACAAGACCATACTCATAGATAAGTGTTTGATCAAGGCTAGTCTTGGATAACCAAGAATACCAATCCATGTTTTTTTATGTTTGCTAGTGAGTGATGTGGCTAATGAGACATTTAAATATAACATGCATCGTGAACCTCCACCCTCCTCCACCCCCCCCCCCCCCCCCCACCCTCCACCCCCCACCAAAAGAAAAAAGAACAAATAAAAGCTCACTTGTCCATCCCCACTAAAAAAGATAGGAGCAGGAAGGTGGAAAAGGTCAAGAGTAAGTAAATGAGCTTGAAAAGGAAACCATATATAAGTGACTGTGGTGGTGGGTAAGATTATATAGGTAGCTGAATAGTGAGTCATAAAATTCAATAGGTTGTTGGTTAGATTGAAAATTAGTCAGTTTGACCTCATTAAAATTGGTTTTAATTGTCATGTTACTGTATAGTTTTGAATTCAATCACCCAATTAATTCAAGAGAAATTAATTCACATGTATCCCATCTCATGAACAAGTAGCATAAACATGCCAAAACTTAGACATCATGGAAAACTTGACATGTACAGATTGAGTATTGTCGGGGCCTGAACTTTCTACATGCAAATAGAGCTATTTTAAAAACAATGTTAATTGGTTTTCTATTTCTAGGAAAAAAAGTTACATAGAGAAATCACTGGAGACCAAAGTTCAAATTCTAGACCTTTATACCTGTACTAGTGTGATTAGTAGGTACTCGATTAATTAGTCTAGGTGTGTGCAAGTTAGTTCGGATATCATTTATTAAAAAAAAAAGAAAAAGAAAAATATCAGATTCGAGTATGGTAAGGGGTTGAAATCTGCACAAGTATGCTTTTTAGAACAATTCTCAAATACAAGGTTAATTATTTTATTTCTGGAGAGAAACAATTACATGGAGAAAATGAAAGGCGTGGCCTAGTCGTAAATGAAGTAGTAGAAAATGAACGGAGACCATCCCAACCGAGACAAAACTAGGTAATCTCTTCTTGTATATTTAAGTTTTGATGGACAAAGTTATTTGATACTTATAGTGGTGGGACTTGGAAGGTACTAAATACCCGATAATATATTCTAGGCACGCGCAAGCTGATTCAGACGCTACTGTTATCAAACGAAAAATGTTCCAATTGGACATTTATTGAGTTGTACTATAGTCATTGATAGGAATTTGATATGTGCTAACAACCACATGCCCACATACCTACGAAGTAGTTGTTTTATTCAAAGGGGCAAGTAATTACTTCTCACATGGCCAACCCTCAAGATTGTCCTCACAAGCCACATTCAATACCTCAAAGGCAGGCAACAACAAAATCCACTAGCTTGATTAAGACATTGAAGCTTTTCTTTTTCTTTTTTAATAAACTTAATCCCTTTTTCTAATTTTTGGTTTAATATGAATCTTTTTTTTTTTTTTTAAATACTGAGAGAATTGTTTACTAAGTAAAGAAGAAAACTTCGATTATCTCGTATAAGGTGAATCGAGAATGAATCATGGTTGAAGTGCACAAATAACCCCTTTTGAGGCCATTGTTTATATTTTGTTCTTGTTTTAAAAAGCAGGAAAGGGTGGAACATTTACGTTACCGTTTTCAGATTTTTATTGTTCTACGATGGTTTAAAGTTCCCAATGATCTAAAGTTTAACCAAGTGATTTAAAGTTTGGTCAATAAGTTTTAAGAATTTTCTCCTACCATATGGTTGACAAGAAAAAAAAAAGCATATATAACATAAAAAAGGATAAGTGCACGGATACCAGATTTTGAAGCCACCATTTAAATTGTGCTCACTTTTTAAATTCTTTTGCATGTGTATCCATTTCGGATAACTCGGACACTCCCACATAAATTTGGACGAAGAGAGTAGTAGTAGCTTTAATCTTCAGTGTCACACTGCTGCAAACTGGTGTATTTGAATGCCTACGTGGGTCATTATTAAACCATCTCAAGTGACCTCCTCATATTTTAATGTTCATGCGTATTCTTTAGATATCTTCGTTCAAATGTGACCATTTATTAGCTGAATCTTTTAAACTTCACATCCATCGATCTTAACAAGTCTTTTTACATAACTCATCTCCTAGATATGTTCAGTCATTTTTTACTGACTTCATTCATTTCTGTCCAAAGTTCATACGTACATATATAGCTAAAGTTCAAGGGTAAATGGCTAAAGCCACACAAAATGACTGAACTTCAGACATATATATACGGTTGAAGTTAAGGCAAAAATAACCGAAGTGCAAGTCAAAACTTCATACAGAAATGCATTCAGACATTCTCTCTGAAGTTTCATTTTTTTGACAAGCCTTATAACTTTAGACACCCCATGTTCAAAGTGCGTACATATGCTAAAAAAAAAAAAATTAAAAAGGCAGATACATATTAAAGGACGGGGTCGTTAGTGTTTGAGCTTGACTTTCAACCATAATGCTCTTGAGCCCGATGGCTGACCTATGTTGATGATTACTTTTGTTGGATCGGTTATGGATCCATTAAAACTTTTCCTAAGAGCTTTTAAAGTTAGAGCGTGCTATTTCAAAGAATATTTTTATAACATTATTGATTTATTTGGTGGGATACATAAATGTTAGGTGACCAAATGCATAAAGAAAATGGCACTTAAATTTTCAACATGGGCACTCCTTTAGTCATTTTCTAATTTTATTTTGGGGAACATGAATGAGGGGCCATGGACAAGGAAAGGAAAGGGGGAAAAAAAGAAGAGGAAAAGCCTTTAGTAGTTGTAGTGACTTAACCCGAATAAAAGAGCAATAGATTCATAATAAATGAATTCAAATGAAAAAACATGATCTTATAAAATTCATGAACTCATTTATTTTGGTTTGAGATTCTAACAATCCAACTTCGAACATTTGTGTTCAAGTTTATGTTTTTGGGCAATCACATATATTGATAAAGTTATTAGTGGCGAAGAGGAAGCAGAGTTGACTGGGGCCGCATGAGACTTATCGCAAACACGAAGGATTGATGACTTTGACCTTCGTGAACGCAGAGAAAGAACTGGGGTTGATCAAGGTATCGATTCACGTGATCGTGAGTGCTTGTCCACGATCACGTAAAAGACCTAATCAGTATAAAATGAGAAGTGACAAAATTCATATTAGGTTTTGATCAATTTTAGCAAATTATCTTCGATTATTATCGAATTTTCATGGTAGAAACACAAGATTTAAGAAGGTCTAAAGTAAGGAAAGAACAACTGGTCTAAAGTAAGGAAAGAACAACTGAACTTCAATCACAGTTCGAGCAAAAAATGATTGAAGTCAGACAAAAATGACTTAACTTCAGTCACATTTGGCTTAAGTTTGGGAAAAAATGGTTAAACTTAGCCATATGCGCCTGAAGCAAGGCAAAAACGACTGAGCTTCAGGCATACACGACTGAACTTTAAGGGAAAAAACCTGCAATGGCGCAAAATAACTTGATTTCAATTACATTTGACTGAAATTCTGCAATCATCGTTGAACTTCAACCGTAGGTGCATGAACTCTAGTCATATAAAACTTCATAAATTGTGTTAGAAGTTAGTCTTTGTCAAGACTAACTTCAACACATCGTATGTCTGAAGTATTAGAAAAATGGATTAACATAATCGAAGAAGAAAATGGCTTTGAGACGTGAAGAATCGACTTTCCTTAAAGAGATATTGCCTTCAGGATACAACAAACCCTTGTCTATACCTGCAGATTTTTCTATGTGCCACTTCTAGATTGTCCTTGTATTTATAGATTTGAGAGGTGACTTTTCAGAATAGTCATGCCTCTTCATGAACAGATGTGTCTGTTCATTTAAGACCTCCAAATATTACAAAATATCTAACAATCTCCCACTAGTTTGTAATATTTCTTATAATATTATGCATACCAAAGAGTATCTTATAATAGATTTGAACTTTCCATTAGTGTAAATACTTTAAAGTTCTGACGAAGTTATTGGTGTCTTTAAAGATTTGAACCACAACTCCTTGTGCCAAAATCGAAAATATCACACACATAATATTGTTTAGTTGCTTAGAAAATTCAGTATTTGCTTTAGCATGTTTATGGCCATGTGCTCATCTTGATTCCATGAATACTTACTAGACCAATCCTCTAAGTCTTGCGTGAAATGGCACCGCTTCAATATTCATATAGGAGAAATTAGCTACTATGTCCCTGTTACTGTAGACATTTACTAATTTTATTAAGAATAAATTCAACCTCTTCTCGAAACCGTTTGCACAATGCAGTTTGTCACTATGCCCATGTTATTCAGGCATTTAATAACTCCTTAACTCCTCATATAACAGTATGCAATACATTGGAATCAAGGCTCTAAAAGAGGAAACTTTTGCTTTAGCAACACAAAGTAACTTGTCATTACCCGTTGAACTTGTATTGTTAAAGTGTATACTAACTCATAGTTGGGTTCCCATTACTTGTGTTTAATTTAAGGATTTTAGCCTTATTCCCTCACAATTTGTTTGTACTGCATTTCTTCTAAATAAATTTTGCAAGCTCAACATAAATCATTGTCGCGACCGATTGAAAGCAAATCTTTCACATATGCTTGTTATATACCAACACGTCTAGACTTTTCATCACATATATGATTGTTGGATGATCTTTTTGTAGCATCATTATAAAAATATAAGAGAATGATTTAACCAGTTGTGGCCACAACTCTTAATAACATATGCATTTCTCAATCATTTCTCTTCTCTTCTAGCATATATATGCTCAATATTCCGTATATTGTGAAATAAAAGTTTGGCTTCACGCCTAAAAGTAACACCTCCATTTAAGGTACAAATCCATCTTAAAGTGAATTTTCTTTTCTTGTCATTTGATCAAATGATTCTTAAATTTATAGACCAAAAAAGGCCTCTGTTTATTAACATCATATCTCCATATACAAAGAGTTGTCTAACAGACACATCTTTTCATGAGAAGTCACAACCTTTTAGGTGACACTATTTCATGAAAGAACACAACATTTATAGAAAAGCTCATAGCCTAACCATCAAATTGGTAGTTCCATCAACTAATCATCACCAAAATTGTGAAGTTGCAAATTCACTACTACCATATCAAATATATATATATATCAAAAATATATTTTGTGGGAGTTGAAGAAATAATTTTATCTCGTAAACTTCTTCAAATAATATTGGCTATCAATCATAAGCCAAGCACAACCCACACTTAAAAAATTTCAAGTGTCCTTTCCAAATAATACTAAATACTTGAAATCTTATTATAAAAGTCAGAACCTCTCAAGTGAAATCTTTACACGAGAGAACATAACATTTCAAGTGACACATTTTCACAAATGAGCACAATATTTCTGAAACGACACATGACCAAACATCAGGTTAGTAATTCAATTAACTAGTCGTCACCAAAAAACCGAACCAATTATGAAATCATTCATTGTCATGTCAATATCCACCAAGGATTTGTGGGAGTTGAAGAACTACACAATTTAAATAAATTTATATCTAAAGTTTCTTCAAGATTTTAAAAGACACTAAGTCCAATATTGACTTTTACTCATAAGTCAAACACACCCACATTTTAAATAATGACATATTCTAGGCAATATTGTTGCCAATGATAATGCACAAAGTATTAATATCTTATATTAAGACATCAAATTCATATACAATGTCTTTCCATTACTCTTTTCACACCACATATGAAATAGAATTACTTAGTAAATCATTTTGGTGCCAATTAGAGCATTCAACGTTATAAATTCGTTTTGATATAATATGAAGACGTCACTAGCGCTTCAACCGTTAATGTACCCAAAATGATCCACAAATAAAGTACATTTCTCTAGATTTTAAATTATTTTAGCAACTTTCAAGTATAAATATTATCCATCAAAATGAAGGAATTCATACATATCATTCAATAATTTGAAAGTAAAATTCACATGATCTTTATGCAACATAATTATGTTATGATAATATTCTTTGGTGCAGAATAACAACTTTATAATAAGCATGTCAAATATGTTTTCCTTAAACTTATTTAGAAGGCATTTCATGCTCATCACAAGTGGGTCATCTACCCTAATATTTATGAAAATAAATTTCACAAAAATCATGAAGGGTAGAAATTCATAAAATAATAAGAGAAGTTAAGAAAGCAACAACAACAACAACATACCGAGGGAAATCCCACAAAGTGAGGTCTGGGGAGGATAGAATGTACACAGACCTTACCTCTACCATATTAGAGAGGCTGTTTCCGGTAGACCCTCGACATAGGAACAGGCAATTCAAAGCAAGACGAAAAAAAGGAATAACGAACCAATCATGAAAACAGAGTAATACAATAGACAAAGTACATGAAATAAGAGAAGTTAAGAAAGCATAACTTGATATTCGCAGCTTTCTTCCTGATTCATTGCTTTAATTGATCACCTTTGTCATATGAATGACCTTTAAATTCTCTTTGGTTGTTTCACTATGGTGTTTATTTCCCTAGTGCAAACAAGAACTTTCACGATCCCACAAACAAAACCATCATGTGTGAGAATTTGTTGTCCTTCAGAATTTCGTTCGGAATTTACTTATGGCGAAATAAAAATCTTATTAACCCACTGATCCGCAAACTATAAGAGCAAACCATCAATATTCTAGGCCATTGACTCATTATCCACCTGTATCATTCTGTTAATTGACTAATGATCACCCTAATCAATTGTAAGAAATTTGTCCGGCCTTAATTTCCAGTGACAGCAAAATACAGTGAGCCGTTGCTTCAAGTAAATGCTTTGAATTCACTGGATTGTTAGAAAAATGGGTTAACATAATCGAAGAAGAAAATGGGTTTGAGGCGTGAAGAATCGACTTTCCTTAAAGAGATATTGCCCGTATACATATTGGGGATAATACAAGCAATTCTTCTCACGATACAACAAAACCCTTGTCTATACTGCAGATTTTTCTATGTGTTACTTTTGAAGTGTCCTTATATTTATAGATTTGAGAGATGACTTTTCAGAATAGTCATGCCTTTTCGTGAACAGATGGGTCTGTTCATTGAAGACCTCCAAATATTACAAAATATATAAGATGAAGTTGTCTAAAATGATTACACGTAAAAAAAAAAAAAAAAAAAAAAAAACAGGCACAAGTTAGATAACAATGTCAAAATTAGATATCCATATACTTCAGCCGACCGATTGTTGATTAAGTTTGGGCCAGTTATGGGTCCATTAAAACTTTTCCTAAGAGCTTTTAAGGTATAGGCATGCTATTTCGAAGAATAATTATTATATAACATTAATGATTTATTTGGTATACAACAAGTTAGACGAGCAAATGCGCTTCCAAAATAAATCTTAAATACAACTTTTCAACAAGGGCACTCCTTTTGTCATTGTCTAAATAGTATGTGCGACATGAATGGGGGACCATGGACAAGGAAAGGAAAAAAGAGAAACAAAGGCATTTAGTAGTTTTGGTCTCTCATTCTGACTTCTTCATATTGTATCCTTAACCCGAATGAAGAGAGAAAGTTGCGGTAGACTATCAGACAACGTAAAACTAGTAGGATCATTTAGAATTCATATACCCGTTCATTTGGGATTGAGACGTAGTAATTATTGTTGTTGTGATTGCAATTACTAAGCTAAACTAATCTCACGACTCATGTAAGAACGGTATTTCAACAAAAGGTGTCGCTTAGGTTAACTAACCAAAAACATGTAGTTCACTGAATATTATTTGGATTTCAAACTCTATATGAAGTTTTCATTGAATATTATTTGGATTTTAAACTCTATATGAGAAACAAGCTGCGTTGTGCAAATTCAGAGAAGTACATTGTCTTCCGTATATATAACCTCTAATTTTAACTACGATTTGGAAAGAAGAGATAGTGATTATAGCATCAGCTCTAAATCCCAAAAAATAAAGCTAGACCACCTAAATATGTTCTCTAAATACATAATGAGATGATGTCTTTGTGATTGTGATCGATAAAAGGAATATCAGTATTGGTCTTGCATATCGATTTATTGTAAAAATTCTATATCTGTCTCTATTTGTTGATGCTCATGAGTCATGAATATCATGAGCAAGCTGCATTCATTATGAAGAAAAATAAGAAGCGGAAAAGCTACAAAAAACATACATTCATGTTCTTTTCACTTAATCGTACTCTTCAAAAGAAAAAAGAAAGTTTGCCACCTTAGGTCAGTTAGACTTACTATCGTTTAATTTGTCGAGGCTTCATTCAAAGCTTATAAAACTTCTCCTTTTGACCTTCTAGTGTTCAGTAGGCGTCAGACTCTACACATCGTTCTACCAGTTAACAAAGTCCTATGTATTTAATAAACAATCGCTACCCCTTCATATGTGCCGCTTTCCTAATCAAAAAACAGGAGAGCACCCCTTCTCCTGAAGTTACAAGGTAATTTTGTCAAGTTCCTTCAACATGGTTCCTCATGCATCGTTGTATACTCTACGTGTTCACCTGTATTGGTTTGGTGTACCATCAGTTCACCGGCGATGCAGTAGGTGAAACTGTTTTGTGTCTGTTATATATATATATATTTTTAATCTATATCTATATCTATATATAATATAAAGTTAAGCATAGACAAGGTGATGTGACACCTCTCTATCACCTCTATTCGTATTTATCTTTTTTCTCCTTTCTTTGATTTTTCTCTATTTATTTTTTTGTTTTTTCTATTATTTTTATGTATCTTTATAACAACATTAAATGGCCCCATAATTAATACCCCACTTTTCCCTTTATTGTTTTCCAAAACCTCAAAATTTACTAAGTAATTATCATCCCTTCTTAGTGGATAACAACCGTTTACTTTTTTCAATTAAGGGGCAGTCATGCTCTTTCAAATTGAAAGATCAAAAGTATCTAACAGTTTCCATTTTTCTGTCCACTTTCATTGTGAAATGTGAATTAATTATCTATTTTTTGCCTGTTAAATATGTGAAACAGAGAGGGGCCGGGTAACTCTATGATGTGAAGGGTAAAATTATGAACAGTTGGAGCTTTCAAGAAAGTGGATGGAAAGATAAGGAAGAGATTGCTATCAAAGAAGTTTGTTTTAAACTTCTTTGATATTTACAAATGTCGATGACCATTAGTACATTTTACGAAGATTGGTTCCATAGTGTATTTAAAAAGGTTAGAAATTGGGAATTTTTATTCTTTGGCTTGATATTATTATTATTATTATTATTATTATTATTATTATTATTATTATTATTATTTCATGTGACTATCATAGTACTTGTCTTGAGAGCTGAATTTATTTTCCGTACAATTGATGGAGTAGTTTGAATTTTTATTTTTGTCATATGCCTTAGCTCTTCCTACATATATGATCATCCCGGCCTTTCAAGAATTCTTTGTCTGCTTTAAATGATGAACTCATACAAAAAAATGATATCGAGTTGAAAAGTAGGGGAAACTATTTTGAAAAAAAGATTGTGAGGATTTATTTAGTGAGTTTGGATGAGAGAGGAAATGAATACGCTGAGTAAAGGGACGACAATCTATAGCTATATCTATATATAATAAAAAGCTAGTTATAGACAAAGTTATGTAGCACCTCTCTATAGCCTAGAAAATCATTTATCTTTTTTCTCCTTTTTTTGGGTGATTTTCCTTCATTTTAAAAATAATAATGTGTTAGATATTAAGGAAATCAACATAACAGTCCCTCTTTAAATTTTCTTAATTGCACCTTTATTCTCTTAATGATGCCTTTTCTTTTCCTCTAAAACTGTTTCAGACGAAACCTTATACATCTAACTAAATGAGAATAGATTGTTATTTCCTCACAGTGAGGATAATATTTGTACTTTGTGATATGCCTTCCACTGCAGGTCAAGAATACTTGGAAATGCATGCCCTTCAAAAGTGAACAATGTATAGTTCGGTAAAGCTCTTCCATAAAATCCTTATTTCTGGAGCTTTGGTTTGAAACTATATGTTCTCATTATTAACTTTTATTTTTAAATTATTGTTGATTAGAAGAGATTAATATGTCTGCAATTTGTGTATTATGCATGGAGTGTGTTAATGCATGAGGTTTCATGAAAAGAAATACCAACTTTTATATCAATATAAACAGTAGAATGAATGGTAATGTGAATGTTCAGGTATGGTGCAATCGGAAGAGCACAAATTTGCCGAAGTTCATAAAGGCATAAAACTACAAGTCGAATGGATTATGAGGTCTTTAAAAAATATATTGACGGATTTCTAATTAAATAGTGATCTTAGTCATTATTAAGAGTAAAATTATTTTTATATTACATCCCCCCCCCCCCCCCCCCTTCATTTTGTTAATGGCAACTTATTGTGTCATTTGCGTGTGTGCAATTTTGATTTTCTTTATTTTGGTATCAAGTTGATATTCTCAGAGAGATAGGTTTGAGACTGACGACCACGTGTTGTATTCTTATTCTTCTTTATTTTTCCTTTTCTCCATATGTATCTTTCTTCTTTTCGGTAAATCTACCGTTTTTATACGTGCTAGCATTTTAGCTTTAAATTTTTGTGTATTTATATTGTAAAATTCTCTTTCCTTAGTGGAAACAAATGTTTTAAACTAAATGTAGTCATTAATAAGTATACCTGTATTTACTTAATTATCTGCGATAATTTTCTTTATATTCAATTTTCATGGTTGTAAGAGAATAAATGTGGAAGCGCGGACCTTTTCATTAGTTTAGAAAATAATACCTCGTTTGCAGCAATTCCCCCAACATAAAGCATGTTTATCTTTACAGCAGCAAACCTGGCTGGTCAAAATAACACGAGCTTTCTACCGGAACTCTAGTTTTGAGATGTTACATCTCAGAGATAATTAATTTTCCAGTAAGATTGGACACTTACAAAGCTACAATACAAGTTGCAGACAAGAAACTAAGGTTGCCTCATTGCCCATGAGGTCTATCTTCAATAAAGCAATACTACAACAATTATGATTGGACAAAATATATTAATTGGTAAGAAAATCATAATGAATGACATTGTTACTTCTTTCTTCCATTCTTGTTTCTCGTTGCGCCTTTTTTATTTATCAGGTTTTAAAAATGCAAAAGAACAAAGCTTCTTTATTTTGGCAAAGTAGAGTTGAATAAATGACTTAATATTCAGCCAAAGGTTTTGCCAAAAAACATTGAGTTTTGCACCAGAAAGTACCTTAGCTCGAGTTTTCTCTGCAATAACAACTTTATATTGCAAAGGGCTATTTGGTGCATTTCATCACGCCTTTTCAAAAAAAAAAAAAAACCTCAAAGCCTAAGACCAATTTTTTTGTTTTGTTTTTGGATAAGTAGAATTCCATTAACTGCACCAAGAAAGTTAGAATATTTACACAAAAGACTTCTGGTTCCCTTAAATATGTAGGGAATCCAAAAGGTCACAAAAGTACTTACATCATATGCTGCAATGTGCTATTCTTAACAAAATGAGCTGTTACGTGTATCTACCATCAAAACATTTACCATTTCTCTCATCATTCCAAATAAGGACCAAAAAAATACATAAAGGAACATTGTTCCAATTGTGTTTTAAGTAGTCTCTTCACTCTCTTACCGATAAGGTAAATAAAACTGATTGATGCTGGGAGAAGAAAACTTTCTCCCTTTACCACCCTACACAATCAGGCTTATCAGGTAAAAGTTACATTTCTTCTTATCTTGAGTGTCCAAAAAATACATAAAGGAACATTGTTCCAATTGTGTTTTAAGTAGTCTCTTCACTCTCTTACCGATAACGATAAGGTAAATAAAACTGATTGATGCTGGGAGAAGAAAACTCTCTCCCTTTACCACCCTACACAATCAGGCTTATCAGGTAAAAGTTACATTTCTTCTTATCTTGAGTGTCAAACTGAGCCATCTCATCTAACTCCCAAATCAAAAAGATTACTTCTCATTCCCATATTCCAGCCTTCTCTTTTCCTGCATTCTGCTATAAGCATATAACAATCTCCTCCTTCTGTATCACTAGAAAATTTGCCTAAAAAGGAATTAAATCGAGCCATGGATCAACCACATACTTAAATCTCTTGCCAGCCGATACTGATACGTTTCATGATGATATACTGCATTAGCGTATTGTCTATGTATACTGTACCAAGTTCCCCCTAGAAAACATTTAGCTATCACCATCTATTTTTTCTCGACAGCTGAATCTTCACTATTAAATCTCCATAGCCATTTATGTAGGAGGATTTTATTGGTGCAACTTGAGGCTCTTGACTCCCAAATCCAATTCTTCTTTGGCTACATATAGGGGTGGCAAAACTAGCCCATGACTCATGACCCCCCAAACCCGTTCAAGTTTGGGCGGGTAAATAGGCGGCCCCGCCTGTTTATTAGCTCAGCCCAACGCATTTTAGCCCATCTAAAAATTGGGCTGATATGTAGTCAATTTAATCCATATAAAACTTTCACAATATTTTCAAAAAGTTTTTTTTTTTTTACTTGATACTTATATGTTATATATAGCCATAATAAAGGAACAAATAGTTTTCTAGGCACTTAAAAGTTTATCAAAAAGAACAAATAAATAAATTAAAAGTTAAAAATTGGTTGGATTGGGTTATGCTTTTTAGCCCAACCCACTTCAGCCCAACTAAACCCGCCCATTTATTAACTCAATCCATTTTGACCCGCCCATTTGACACCCCTAGCTACATAACTGAGTCCCATTTATCGACCAAGACCTATGTTGCTCGGACTCTTTAGAAATGTCGACGGGTGCGTGTGGGATTCTCCAAAACCAAAAGTAGTGCATTTTTGGAGAATCCGACACGACTGCGGCAACATTTTTGTAGAGTCCTAGAAACATAGACCAACCCATCTGGGTAACTGATGTGGGGTTCTAACACCTTGTGTTGCTGTACTTGACCTTATTAACTAAGTTTTAGATCAGTATCTACCAGAAATCTTAATCTAGTAAGGCAAAAGGTAACAGAGTCAAATCTGACACTTAAACGACTGATGTAATCAGCACATTTTAGTTAGAAACAAACCAAAACTACAAGACAACAACGCAAATAAAGAATCTAACCATCATGGCCCTATAGCCAACATTGGCCCTTTCCCACTGCAGTCGTTTTGTTAACTTTCATTTCGCAAGTGACCTTTTCTTGGTGGTTATATAATTTAGGTTCTTCCATTTCAGATCAATTCTGTTCATTTCAGCAGCATAATGAACATCAAGCACAAGACACCAAATGTTGAATCAGTAGCTAAATGCTTTTTAAGAAATTCCAGATGATTCTACATGAGACCAAAGGAGAACTGTAGAAGAGAAAAATAGGCAAATTACTACTATTGTACTAATTCTCTATATAGCCCAAGTTAACACCCTACTAATGAATGTACCAGAAGATCTAAGCAGAATAACAGCATAAACCAAGAATTTCTTCCCTCCGACTTACCGTAAACAAGTGTGACCGCAAACGCATCCCTAATCTTTCTTCTGTCATCGCAATTAGTAGTGGCAAACGGGCGGGTCGGATCGGATATGAGCAGTTTGAAAACGGGTTAAACAAACGGATAAAATATCCAATCTGCTCATATTTAACACGAATAAAATATGGGTAATCCATGGTTTCAGGAATAGTCAGGTGAGAACACCAGCTAAAAGCCAAAATAAGCTCAAACTCACAAAAAGCAAGAACTCAAGTAAAGACAAATGGGTATTGATAATATGGATATCCATTTTTTAGCAACTAATATCCATATTTGTCTTTTTTTGGGATCAATATCAGCAATGCAGTTCATCCAACCATAAACTTAATCCGAATTATTGAGCTACAACACAATCAAACCCGAATCCATTGTTCAATGGTCAGTTATCCAACCCACATCTAATGGGTTGGATTGGACGGTTACTTGTTTTTTAATCATTTTGCCAGCCCTAATTGCAACCATCAACAATAAATTTAGTTTTTTCATTTTCTTTTTCTTCTTCTTCTTTCCCACTTTGCTCCTTTAACATGAAACTTGTTTGGGTTATGCTTCTAACTTGTCTTTATTTTTTTCGGGTAATGTTTCCTTCCTTAATTCCCATGGAGTTATCAGTTCATTTCTGTCTATTTCAGCATAATAAACATCAAACACAAGACACCAATACCGAATCAGCAGCTAATACTACTTAAATTTTTCCAAAATGATTCTACATGAGACCAACATAGAACTCGAAATGTGAAAGGCAAACTGCTACTAAATTTCTATCTAAGGCAACTTAACATCAGACTAATATATACATACCACTATAAGATGTTAAGCAGAAATAACAACATAAACTACTAAATTTATTCCCTCTGACTTACCCTAAATAAGTGCGAGGCAAGCGCATCCCTAGTCTTCTTCCCGCTTTCATCAACCTCTCCATCAAACACCAGAAACTCTTCATTCCTCGGATAGTCCTTGGTTTCATCCGCCACTGCTTCACTACACTTGATAAGAAAATTATGCAGCAAACAGCAAGTCACAATTACAAACGGAAACGCCTCAAGACATTGCTCGTTCCATTTCTTAGCTAAAAGCTTCCACTTTTCCCTAACTCTCCCAAAAGCTGTCCCCACCAACTGCATTCCTTTTCTATGCACAGAATTAAACGCCATTTCCGTCCCATCTTCCTCGTTCGATCCCTTGTACGGTGTGAGAACCCACGGTAAAAGTGGGAAACAAGAATCACCAAGAATGTACTGAGGTATTGAATTTCCATCATTTAGCTCAAAAGATGGACCATTTAAGTACTCTTTTGATTCCTCAACACCTAAATAAAGCTTAGATTTTCGTAAAACGTTTTCGGGTTTCATACTACCAGGCCATCCAGCTGATACATCCAAGAATCTTCCTTCAGAATCAACCAAAGCTTGAACTAACAAAAACCCATTTTCACCCATCAAATCACCATCAAGTTCAAACTTTTCAATACCCAAAACACCACAACAATTAGGTAAAGATATCCAACCAAACCCTACAATAACCCTATTGATATCACTCTTTAGTTCAAACAAATGTCCAAGATTCTCATTTATAGCTTTACATACAGTATAAAAAACGCGACACGCGCTTGGGGAATCAATGCCAAATCGTCGCGAAATAGCGGAGAAAGAAGCACCATGAGCAAGACGATAAAGGGCAGCAGCTAGAGCATAGTTTGGTGGAACAGGAAGTGAAGAAAGTGAAGGTGTTAAAAGGCGAAGTAAAAGAGTGAAAGAGGTTTTAGTAAGATTGAAATTTTCAGCCCAAAGGCTGTCCAAATCGGCTGCCCGAAATAGCTGAGACCCCCAATCAGCGGCGCGTGGAGAATCCGGATCGGCGCGTGGATGAGTAAGGTTGGCGCGTGTGGAAGAGGGGGTTGTAGAATTGGAAGTTTCAGCCAAAAGGGTGTCTGAATCATCTTTCACACATGGCTGGGACGCGCAAACAGCGGCGCGTGGAGAAGCAAGATTGGCGCGTGAGGAAGAGGGGTTTGTAAGATTGGAAGTTTCAGCCAAAAGGGTGTCCGAATCAGCTTTCAGAAACCGCTGGGACCTGCCATTGGCGGCGCGTGAATAAGTAATGACGGCGCGTGGATTATAGGGTTTTGTAAAATTGGAAGTTCCAGCACAAAGGGTGTCCGAATCCGCCGCCAGTAATGGCTGGGATGTAAAATCACCGGCGCGTGGAGAAGCAACGGCGGCGCGTGCAGAGGAGGGATTTGCAGGATTGGAAGTTTCAGCCAAAATGGTGTCCGAATCAGTTTTCAAAAATCTCTGGGACCCACGATCGGAAGCGCGTGGAGGTTGTGGGGCGGCGCGTGGATCATCGGGATTCGCGATATTGGAAGATTCAGCCAAAAGGGTGTCCGAATCAACCGCCAGAAACCTCTGGAACCAGCAATCAGCGGCGCGTGGAGAAGGTGTATCGGCGCGTGGGACAGCGCGTGGAGGTGGTGGTGGGAGGTTGAGAAGTGAAACAATGTTGGAAATGGAAGTGGAAGTGTTGGAGATGAGGGATTCTAGGGAAAGTGACTGGTTAGGGAGGAGATGAAGGTCGTGATTTACGAGGAAAGAATGGGCAGAAGAGATGGCTGAGATGAGTTGTGGGATGAGTTTAGTGCAGTGTTGGTGACGGAGTTGAAGTGTGGCTTTGAATTTCTTGGTGAGTTTTGTTATTTTTTTGGTTAGTAATGTCTTGTTCTTTTTCTTCTTCTTTCTTCCTCTCTTTCTCCCAGCAGTGGCCATGTTTGTGCTTAGATTTCAAAGCAAATAGGTTTCTTGTTATGGGGGTTTAAATATTCCTAGATGGATCCATTGGAGTACAAGCTAATAAATCCTTTTTCCTGAAAAGACTGTTAAATTTTCTTTTTTGAGTTAGAGCCCGTTTGGATGGGTTTATAAGTTGCTGAAAACACTTTATATTTTCAGTTTTTTTAAGTGTTTGACTGATCAGTTTATAAGTTATTTTGTGCTTAAAATAAGCCTAAAAAAATAAGTTGGCCCGTTTGGGTTAGCTTTAAAAAAGCAGTTTATAAGTTGTAAACAGCTTATAAGTTAAAAAAAAAAAAAATTGGGGTAAAAAAAATAAGTTGGGGTAGCCCAACTTTTTTTTTTTTTGGCTTATAAGCTGCTTTTTTTAAGCCTATCCAAACAGGCTCTTAATAGTGTTATAAAATAAAGCATATAAAGTAAATATAACAGAGACAAATATATAGAAAGAAACTGATATATTATTCAACCGTTGACTTAAGAGAGATTTCATTGTATATTTCATTCTACAAATGAACTCCTATTTATTGGAGGAAAAACGAAACAACTTAGGTGCCCAAGCAAACTTGGTGGCCAAGTTTTCTTGCCATCCAAGTTTACTTGGTGGACATTCAATTTACAACACTCCTCCTTGAATGTTCATTAATTAGATAGTGCACCTCATTAAAGCCTTATTAGGAAAAACTCTGTGGGAAAAAGTCCTAATAAAGAAAAAAGAGTACACATATCTAGTAATACGCTTTGAGAGCTGCATTATTAAAAATCTTGTCAGGAAAATCCAAATGGGACAAAATCTTGGTCAAGCAAAAAAGAGTACAACGCGTATTTTCTCCCCCTGATTAAAGCATCACATAATTCTTGAAGATGATGTACACCGATCCTGTATACCAACTTATCATATTTTGAGATTGGCAGAATCTTGATCAGATCTATAAAATGGTCATTTGACGAACTGGTTGATCATTTGCATCTTCATTCCTTGATAGAGTTGCATCATCGTCATATAATATTGTTGCAATCACACCAAGTACATTCTTGATTTGGTTTACAAACTGTTGTTATCTTTATATGATTTGGCTGTCAGTAAAATAACATGGTATGACAGTGATTCTTCATGGAAATAAATAACAAATCTGGATCAAACTTTTATGTCAAACATATGAATGCCCCGTATATCCAAAACAATTAGACAATATTTGTTAGGATAAACGCATTAATGTCAGGACTTTCATTTGCAATATGCAATTGATCCTATTTCAACATCTGTATATAAGAGAAAGATTCTATCATGATTATAGTTACGACGAGATAGATAAACGCATCAATTGCACAAATATATGGTACTTCAGGACCAATTTAATTCTCATTTCAACCTCTTTTAGCAGATAATCTAATGTGTTGGAAACTCTTCAAGAGTTCCAATAATATTCAAGTCATCAACTTGCACAATTATATGAAAGATTATGATTATCATAAAGAGACAAAGGTAAACAGGGTCATCTTTGTACCCTTCGTCAATGAATATTCACTAAGGTGATTAAGTTATATTCACCTTACCTAATTTAATCCGTATAAGGATTATGAACAAGTTCCCCCAAAACTTGTATATGCTTCAGGCATTTTGAATCATTTAGAAATTTTTGAGTTTTATCGAGTAATACATATAGACTGTGACAACATCCATTTAGTAGTTAAATGGCGTGACATCTTCTCATGTTTGGACTACAGGTCCAATAAACTTTACGCTTACCAAGATGCATCATATCACTTGGTAATTATTTATACGTCAACATGCTTTAAGAGACGTAGAACTCAGATCCTCACAATCTTATAAAATATTGAGCGTCATATTGCAGCAAAGATATCGTCGACGAAATATCATTTTGTATCGGTTCGCAATTCTACATAATTTATTGAGATCTCATCACGTCATCATTTTCAGGTACTTGAACCTCCCATAAGGTTTCATGAAGTGTTATGTCGTAGGTTCTTCAAAAGCACATTGTCTCCTTATTCTGATCATTTGCTCCTCCCCTTTTTGAAGGATTATCATATTTGAAACCAAAGGTCTACCATGTTCCATGCATGATATAGACTTTGTCCTTCAGGGACATTCGGAGCATTTTGCAGAGAAAATATGAAATAGTTAGATCAGCAAATGCTTCCAGCATTTGACTTGAATTATTAGAGGATCATACTGATGATAATTCACAACATATTTCTTAGTTGCATATTCTCTCCCCCTTATGTTAGAAAAGCTAACACATATTCTCATTTTCTTTAGAAAATCCATCTGTGTGCATCATGGTATATCCATTAATCATATACCGCACATCAAAAGATATAAGATGAAAATATCTAGTTCCTGACCCTGAGCCAATTATGAGGGGGGAATTTATCATAATTCATTGATCCGAAGCATACAAGTGTCGTTGTATGCAATATATCATATCTCAGACCAACACATGAAACTTTGTTCTCATGAGCAATGGCTTGGCTATATATCGGAGGCATTCAACGCCAAATCATCTTGGATATAAACCAGCATTATCAAGATGAATTATCTTGATTGCATATTCTGAAAATTGTGCTTCCAACTCAATTATTTGAGCAAGCAACTTCGTAAATGTCAAACTGCAGGTTGACAATAAACGCACATGTGACGTCTCATAGATGCATCTATTTAAGACATCACATCGCAGGTGAAGGGGCCACATTCACCTTTTATGTTTTCCAAAATTTAGGGAATTCAATCCCAACATTAGCTGGTATAATCAATTTATCATGAGAACAAGGAACACAAACAACTTCAATATGTTTCGAATACTCAATTAGTATATCAGATTTAAATCAGGACGACCAAAACGATCATATCAACTGATAAAATTATTTGTACCCTTAAACTTCAAGTTTACCATGATGAGTGCTATTTACTTTAGTAAGCTTCTGGTTTACTATGGCATGAGATTTTATGTCATAAACTTCTGGTTTATCGTGACATGTGATCCCATCATACTCGGTTAACGTTTCATACACGTATTTCTTACCCGTAACAACTTAAAGATATTCAATCTTCTAATCATTTGTAGTCTCAATATGATAACCAATTTTATTGCTAGTAAACTTCAGGTTTACTATAATCTGTGTTCCGATCGTAACGATTACGATTTAGGACGAATGATGCTGCCATATATATCCTGTTCGAGAGACTTTAATTTATTTACCATAATCAGATACTATTTGGACCCTGCTTGTGTCATGATACTTATAGATAAACAATTAGCTCTTCTGGATGATCATTAGTTTCTATTACCAAATATTTATTAGATAGTTCTGATATCACGTAAGAAAATCTGGTTAGACACTACTCGTGTCATGAAGGAAAATAATAATCAAATGGAAATTTAAATACAAACTATAAATTATGAAAAGTAAATGTTAAGCTTAAACTTTAGTATTTCAAATATCTACTTCGAGGAGATTAGACATTAATATCTGAATATTTTGTATCAAAGCGACAACTACATTGAGAGTAGATTCAAGAGTTCTACCACTTCGGGAGTAGAATTCAGAGTCTTACTACTTCGGGAGTAGAGGTCAAAGTTCTACTACTTCGGGAGTAGAATTCTATTACTTTGAGAGTACAGTTCAAAGACTACTACTTCGGGACTAGAGTTCTGAGTTTACTACTTTAGGAGTAAAGTATAAAATATTTAGAATATTTTTTCTCAATTATTTTATCTCTTCTGGAGATGAATCGTGATATTTTCACAATCAAATGCACGTTCATATTTATAGGCTTTACTACAGGCTATCACATTCACTTCAGGGAATGGATATGTATTTATAACATTTATCAAAAGTTCTCATTCTTTAGGAATGAAACATAATTATCTGAACGTGCCTTAAGCATATCAAATCGTGATAGCTTAGAATCTCTAAGATATTGCTACTTCAAATCAAGGCATACATAATTCTTCAGTTGTAGTCACGACAAGCCTATGAAAATATTATCACTTCTAGTGATAAACGAAGACATGATATTACCACTTCCGATGGTTGTATATATATATATATATATATATATATATATATAAACTCTGCTGGAATTGAATCGTGATGTTAATAGCATAATATTTCTTGATATCTTATCACGTATTGCTCTTCAGGAGCAATTAATGCTTTTGAAATTTTAATAGCGTGTAAGAGATTAAGGCATACGTACATATCAAAATTCATAACTTGTTAAAGAATCATATTTGCAATGATCCCACCTTACCTGTAGGTTGCCAACGAATCTTATATTCATATGCATATGTTAATCTCTTTTCTTAAGCTGGCCACCAAGTAAAGACTTGTGATAAAATTACAATCTTTACTAGCTACTCCCACAAGAAAATTGAGTAAGTATAAAAAGAACGGAAAAGGGTCAAATATACCCCTGTAGTATCAGAAAAGGGTTAAATATGTTGGGAAGAAACAAGCAATAACCAAATTGCACGATAAGATTATTTTACTCTATTATTACTTTGCTTATATTTTATGTACTAATGATAAGATTATTATATTAACGCTAAATTATGAAATTTATTATTATTGTTATTATTATTATTATTATTACTACTACATAATATATTTGATCTAATTTAGAAGCCAAAAGAAATACAAGGAAAAAGATATTTCAATCCCAAAATTCGGACCACAACAACCCATATTTTACACCCAAATTTGCCAAACACCCACAACAACCCACTATCCGAAATATTCAACCAGCCCATCCTCTATCGTTTTAACGATCCAACCCATCATCGCAACCGACCCGACCCGGTTCATTCAAAAGAATGAAGCCATTAGGGTTCGGTCCCTTTCTCCTTGACGCCTCCTCTTCTCCTTCTCTCTTATCCCTCTCTCATCACCCCCTCACTCGTCCCTTTCCTCTTTCAGCAAGAAGCCAAATTTCCACAGTCATGGCAGAAAAACAGATACCATTTCCGTATATCCAATAAACGTCTCTCTCGCCTCTTTCCTTTTCCAACAATGATTCATTTTGCCTCAACGATGGCAGATCTTTGC
The DNA here is from genome assembly GCF_019175385.1 of Lycium barbarum. Classification (NCBI taxonomy): domain Eukaryota; kingdom Viridiplantae; phylum Streptophyta; class Magnoliopsida; order Solanales; family Solanaceae; genus Lycium; species Lycium barbarum. Next base: position 9,893,461 of record NC_083343.1, read on the forward strand.
CATGCCATTTTCATGTAAATACTTTCCTCTTTCATCTTCAACGGTTTTGGTCAACATAAATGGCCAAAAGCACTTCTGAAATTTCTGAAAAAGAAGCAGCTTTAAGGATTTGATTTTGATTTTCAAATGGCGAATTCATCCCTCCCAAAAAACTTCGTAAAAGCCCTATCCTCACTCTATAAAGGAAGAGAAGCTTACACCTTGAAAGAGGAGGAGATAACTCAGCTTTTTTTTCCAGAGAGACCCAACTATCTTCCAAACTTGATTTTTCCTTTTTCCGGTGAACTTTAGCCGCGACCAAGGTATTCGACTCACCCAACTCTAGTTTCGAAATCGTTCTTGAGGAGAAGGGTAGATCCGAGACTCTGTGTCCCTGTTCACTGCTCCCACAACAGGTAAAACCATTATCCCTATTTCTATTTTTGTTGTGCATTACTGTTAAGACGAGTTCCCATGTAGTATAAAATGTGTTATCTACAGTTTTCTTGCTTTCCTGGGCTTAATATAATTCTGTAAATATGAATGCATATGTCGAGTACAATGCGCGTTTGCTGAAGTTGATCTTTTTTTCGAATTTGCAATGTTTGGCTGAAACTGGACTTTAGAGTTTTAGCGTTGTCTTTCGAACTCTGTCCGAAACGATAGATGATACTCTGGATAAAACGAGATGGCCAGTTAGTAACTGTTTTACAGCTTAATTGTCAACTAAGTCTTTAGCTGAATGTTGTGTTTAAATATTGCTCAGCTTGGTTAAATGTAGTAAAATATAGTTTATTCAAGCCAGCATGAATCAGTAGAATGACTATGTGTTTAGTTTGAAGGCATAAGATGGCCTGCTCATTGGTCTTGTTTGTTAGTAAAACTCGGTAATTATGAGATGTTTGCTAAACAGACTTTGTCCGAGCCTGTGAAACTTGACTGACTTAAAAGGGATAGACATATTTCTGTTGTCTACTCATAGAAGCTTTAGTATTGAAGGCTGGTATATATGTGCATAAACATCCGTGTAATCACCGAAAATGAGTCTGTGCAACCTTTTACAAGTAGAATGTGTTAATCAGTAGAACTAGGATTAGCATAGGCTTAACAGGAATTGAATTTTTTGTTGTGGCTATGTGTTTTTTCCTATGTACTCTGAGTCTACCTATCCTGCTTATCTTTACCAAGTGCCTACTCTAAGTGATTCCAATTAGGATATAATTTCAGCATAGCTTTCTTATACTGTGTACTCATACATGTGATGGTTTAATGTAGTGCTTCTTAACATCCCTTGCGTTATGTTGAGTAAATGAAATTGTTGAGGGAAGTCTGAGGTCTATGCGTATATCCGATAAGCATTTATATATATGCTCATATTATGTATTTGAAAACCCCTGAAATCTTGCTTTAGCATTTGACATGTTGCACAACATCTGGGAAAAGGCAAGTGTGTCTTATCTGTCATAAAATGGTCTGGTAACACTGGAAATTAGTTCTATAAGCATGTTTGTTGGATAGTTGGTCATCTCTGCATATTTGAGTTGCCATGCTTGCTTGTGTTTGTCCCTTTTTTTTCCCCTTTTGAACATTTCATGTTAGAAGCATAATAGTATGAGACAATGCATTCTTCTTAGCTCAGCTGGTATGGATTTCTCTGTCAAAGTGGTTTCCAAGTATATTGCATGTCCTAGCAGGAACACATGTGTATTAAAGTTCAAAATAAAGTATAGTATAGCATCCTCTAAAATTAAGCTTTGATTTCTGTTTCGGCCGCTATATATGAAGTGTATATCAGGTATAATCTTGGTATATCAGTCCCCTAGACTTGGATATTTCTTCCTGCGCATTATGTAATACTTGATTTGGGCATGTCTTCTATTTGCTTTTCCTTTTGGGTTATTGTCTATACGAACTGGGTTGATGCTGCTAATATTTTTATTTTATTTTGAAGAATGTGTCTTTGTATATCTTCACTTTACTAATCATTTTCTTTTGTTTTTATGCATGACCTTTGCGTACGATTCCGAGGGACTCATCCTTCTTCCGCATCCGGTGTTGGGCTAAAGGCCCAACGTAATGTTTTCGAGTCAGCCTCATCAGCCCCATCCACATAAATTTATTAATTTGTTGGGCCGAAGCCCAACAACAAACAGATCGCAGCAGTTCCATAAAATGGGCTGAGCCCATTTAATTTTATCTGCTCCTTATTTTGTGCACTTAAGTTGTATTGTACAACTAATACTTGGTTTGTTTTCTTAGCTAGAATGAACCTTAGTGGAATTAGTGGGTTAGTTTTAGTATGGTGGGTAGTTAATCTAAAAGAGAAACTAACAATTATTCCCATAGGTTTCATCCCCTTTTTTATATTAAAATTATTTATAGCATCTATAATATTTTTTTAGAATAATTAATTTCCAAAATAGCATGACTACATATTTTGAGCTAAAAGAATCACGATTTATTATTACTATCTTAGAAAATTAAAACATCACAAATTTCACACTAACGTCAGCTTGTTTTAAGAAATAAGAAAAACGAACTAGTTTTCATGGATAACTGTTATACTTTAGCTCCTTTCCAGCACTTGAAATACGTATTTGTTAAAACAACCTTTGCACAGTTTGTATTGAACTAATAGTCTTTCTATAAAACCTTTAAATTTTATTAATATTAATCTTACAATGACTCTTTTTAATTTGTTAGTCAGCACAACTTGTTTTCTCCAAATATATATAAAACGTTACATATCCCTTTTTTTTTTAGTTTACTTACAACTAAACTCTTTTATGCAAATTATTATTTTTCTTGTACAAGTCCTATTTTAAATAGCATTTTTACATGTCTATCTATAACTTTAGCAATACTTACAATGCTATTTTATTTTCTATAATATTATATTTACACTTAGCCTAATTAATTAACATAAGTCCGGTCGGTTAACCATTATTAATGGATCTTAGAGGATGCCTAATACCTTCCCTCTAGGTTAGTTGAACCCTTATCTAGAATCTTAAGTTTCAGAGACTTTTAAAACGGAGTTAACTTTAAAATAACTTTAATTAACTTTAGGTGCCCTAATTCACCATAATAATTAGGCGGCGACTCCCTTAACTTTAATTAACCCCAGAATTACCGCGATGTTGTAAATCATTTTGACTCCGGTTAAAATGGGGTATAACAGCTTGACGACTCTGCTGGGGACACTTAGGTTCTAACCATAACGGACTTAATTAAATAGGCTTTGTGTGTTTGTTTTAATTACTTATTTGTTGATTAATTGTTTTTACATGCTATTACTTGTTTGTTTGATATAAATTGTTTAAGTGTTACTGCTTTGATATAAACTGTCATCCCGTATCACTTTTCTCCACATCTGGAAATTCACACTATCACACGTACACGCGAGGTGTGTTTTGCGCACCCGCAAATTTCTTTCAAAATCCCAAATTTTAGGAGAGTTGGCATATGCGCGGGGTGTCCGGATTTCTGTGTGACTGCGTAGCCTTCTCACTAGAGTTGTCCGCTCGGGAACCTTGCGTCTAGTGAACCCACTCTTAGCCAACCTAGAGTAGAGCTAAACCAACGCCCTTATTAGGAGCATACATTTCATGACCTAGGAGGTTTAATACCCTTGGTGTATTAAACCCATTAGATGACTTTACCCAAAACGTCCAAGTGGGTCCACAACCCCAAGTGACAATAATCATACTTTATGTGCATGTTTGAAGGATAACTGTGCCTAAATATTGACTATTTTCTCTAACTAATTAAACTTTAGGAGGGAGGGAATGACTAACGTTTCTATGACAGGTATCGATTTGCATTGGAGTACATTGATGTGATCAACAACCGACGAGAACCGAGGACATCGCAAAACGGAGCTAGAAGTTGTATTTACTTTACTTAGATTAGGAAACATTTTATGTTGTACTCATTTGATATGTAACAAATATTACATTACTTTTGTACCTTATTTCGGGAATAGAATTTGTTTAATTAGCCAAAAGCAATGGGATGACATATTATGGCACACTTTACCCTTCAAACAAACGTTAGGCCTACCTCTGGCACAAAGAGGTCACATGCATATTAGGACGCGCTATTGTTTGATATACTCGTGTACATTTGTTTGACAACTTGTTTGACTTTATTTAATGAATTATTTGCTACATGACCTACTTGACTTTACGTGATCATGACTTTACCTAGACTGACATCATTTGCACTTTATGTTTCTTTTTATTTTTTATTCCCAAAGAGTTGATTCGTGTTGACACTCGAGCTGGCCGACCACCCTTACCTCACGAGGTCAAAAACGTCATCATTACCTCGACGTAACTGGGCTGTTCAAGGAAAGGAAATTATTATGTCTGATCCAGCCGCAACTATTCCAACTGGAAAACATCGTGATCTCTAGTGATCCTCCCGAGACTTCCGAACATAGAACTACTATTCAACATGATGAACATATCGCCCGCTTGACTCAAGAGATCGAGGACCTACGTGGAGAACTGACTCGGGTTAGGGACCTGACCAATTTGTCCGTTACACTCCAAAGTCCGCCGCCTGAACCCAGAACTATCGCACCAAATCCACCTCGTTTTCCATCACTTGAATTTCCAGTTCCTGAACACGTTCCTCCACAAAATAATGCACCCACCAAAAACAATTTTCCTCCAATCACACTCGCAAATCCACCAAATCCATCATACGTCTATACCCCTCCACAAAGTCAACCACCCACCTACACTACCTACGCTACTCCAAATCCACCACTCGTCAACCCACCAAAATCAATCACTAGTTCATACTCCTTACAGTCCTTTACCCACCAACACTAATCCACCACCTACGACTACTCCTTTAAACCCACCAAACCAACTACCTACAAATACCATCTATAACACACCACCTCCAGTCCAAAACACTCCCACCGTCCAAACTTATCCAACCCAGCATATACAAGGGGCACATTTTTTCACCCCTAATGAACAATATGTTCCTCCGGTATATGCAGCGGAAACATAAGCCTTTACCAACCCAGTAACAGTCAGGTTCCAACCCGAGGTGGATCAATACGAGGAAATGGAAAATGAGGCAAAAGCGAGGGCGGATTATTACACCCCGCACTTTCAGAGCATAAGCATGACATGTAAATGACCGTAGTAACGAAGTATCGGAGATGTCCCATGATGTTTTGGAAGGTACAAGCCATGGAAAGTACGTAACAATGAAGCAAAGGATGAATTACGATCTCGTAAATCGTAATCGGGAAAGACTATTTTGAAACACAAGAATATGGCCATTATCATGTATAATAAAAGATAAATATCATGTATGAAGAGTTTCGGAAGGTTTCGAGGTCAAGCAAATTGAAGAAAATAAGTTTGACGAAAATTTGAGAAATGTTGGGCAGATTTTTAGTCAACTTTGTAGGGGTATATCTCCTATCATATTAGGAGTTTTAAGGTGAAACAAAAGCCTAAAATGAAGTTCGTCGAGTCTAGTTTTTAATGCAACAAACCGCTCGCCGATAGGACGTCGGAGTAGAGAATTATAGTCGTTACAAACTGAGCGGGCAAAGATGAACAACACTGCTACAGTACTGTAGCTACAGTGATGCAGACCCAATTTAATATAAAAGGGGCTAAAACCCATTTTTCTTCATCAAAATATGCTCCAATGTTCCAGAAATTTCAGCCACCAAAGGGCTCTTAATCTCACATAAAAGTGAAGATTTTGAGCAAAATTTCAAGCTACGGAATACTAATCGAAGTCCGGGCAACGTGTAGACGCGATTAAGATTTCATTTTGGTGTTGGAGGAGCTTGGGAGCAAGTAAAAATTGAAGATCTTGTTACTTTGGTAAATACAAGGTATGAATCATTAAATTTCTTTCTTTATCAATATGGATTAAGGAATAATTGCAAGAATAAAGGTTATATTTTGTTGTGTTGAGGTTGTTGATTTATGGATTGAGGGTTGAAGAGAAATTTAGATGAAATTACACATATTTATCTTGTAGGATGTTGAGGATGTTGTTATTGATGTTGTTAGTATTAATTTCGGCTTCTTTACGGAAATAAAGTATTCAAATAGTCGTATCACAAGTTGGTTAGTTGAGAAATTTAGAAAATATCGTGTGGGATGTTTTAGGAGGTATATTGGTATGGATAATGGTATTGATGATGTTGGTATTGTTGTTGTTGATATAATGATTTCGGGTTGGGCATATAAACAGGGGAGGTGTTGCCCGAATTTCGACAGAATCTAAAAGGATTTTTAATTAAAACTTCGAGACGAGCGTAAGATGATGATTCTAATAATAGTATGAATGGTTGTATATGTAGATTACGAGGCTATCAATGATCTTAAGTGAATTGCAAAACTGGAAATAAGTTGGAAGTCGAGAAATTATCTTTCAGGTATGTTAAGGCTGGTCCCCTTTTTTCTAAAGGCATGATCTTTTAGTTATAAACCTTTGTGTCGTATCCATAATATCATTGATTCTGCAAACGCTAGAAACCCATGAATTTCGTGATCCTTACGAGGTTATTGAATTTCCAAAAGCACGATTCTTTTCCTACCAAACTATGTATGGATTCCATAAAAATTTTCATTTCCAAGAATGTTAGGAATTTATGACTCTTAAAGTTTTATGATGGAAAAGATGAATAATTTCTTTTATGATAACCGTGATGATGATTATGAGGGATTTATTTATCCAAGCTCCAAGGCATACGGATTTCATGTTATTATGAGATAATTTTTATTCACAGAGATTTCCATGTACATGAGCTTTACATTATTATGATGACTATGATGAGAACAATTTTATGTTCAAAGGTCCCAAGTTTATGATTTCAATGACGATATGAGAATATTGAGCTATCTTTTGACCTTCCTTAATTTTATTTATTGTTGTTGGTCTCACCTTATAATAATTTTTCCTTCAAGGTGAGACAAAGCGACGATGATTATTCCATAATATAATCGGAGGTTACCGACCTTACGTCACTCCGATGTACTCATAGCTTTTATTTGGCTCTCATGCATGCTTTATATATTTATGTATGTATTTTCTCACACCGTGCCGCGCTATAGTCGGTCGGGCAGGCACGTAGATGTGCACACCACTGCAGTGGGCATGTTATGATATTGCCCCGGACGCGGGAGGCCTGGACGCAGGCTAATGATGATAATACTGAGCCTTGATGGCCGGGCATGATATTATATATGACACCGCGCCTTAATGGCCGGACATGTTACTATGTATATATATGAAAATGTTTTTTTTAAAAGGTTAAGCATGCATGACATCCGCCCTACGAGGCATTCAGATGTACATGTTATCTCTCTTATTCCTCGTTACTTTTCATATCTATGTTATGTTGTTACTCATGCCTTACATACTCAGTACATTATTCGTACTGAAGCCCCTTCTTGTGGGCGCTGCGTTTCATGCCACGCAGGTGTATACAGATGAGTAGAGGATATTGCTAGAAGATGTTCCAGCTGGATTGGCGAGCTCCACTTCTTTCCAGAGTGTTGCCGAGTCAGAGTATCTATGTTACGGTATATTGATTTATGTTAGAGACTTTGCAGACAGAGTCATGTATACAGTATGCCAGTCTTGTAAGCGGCTATTTAAGCCGATGTATCATTATGCATTACTTTACAGATTCACATGATTACAAATTTTATTTGATTCGAGAAAGATGAAAAGAATGTTTTCGAAAAGCTCCCATTGTGCATTTCATTTCATGACTTAAGAGTCTTGTGAGATTTATAAGTATAACGAGAAGCAGCGGGTTCGCTCGACTCTAAGTAAGGGTCGGGTGCTCATCATGCCCTACCAGGATTGGGGTGTGACACGGATGATATGTTGTTAAAAGAGATCCACAGTCTCAAAGAAGCAATGAGAAACCTTCAAGTTGCTAGGGGAAGTAAGAGTGTAGAATACGAAGATCTGTGTGTCCAGCCTGACGTCGATTTGCCCGTAGGCTACAAGCCGCCAAAATTTGAAACATTCAATGGGACAGGCAACCCTCATACACACTTAAGGGCTTATTGTGACAAACTGGTCGGAGTAGGTAGAGACCAGAATATCAGGATGAAGCTATTCATAAGAAGCTTATCTGGTGAAGTTCTTACTTGGTATACACAACAAGACGTACGTAAATGGTGTGGTTGGAGCGATATGGCACAAGACTTTATGGACCGATTCAGTTTCAACACCGATAGCACACCAGATAGAGTCTACATGACTAAGTTAACTAAGAAGTCAACTGAGTCGTTCCGTGAGTATGCACTGCGTTGGAGGTCAGAGGCAGCCAGGGTTCAACCCCCGATGAACGATAGAGAAATGACTGCTACCTTCATTGAATGCGAAGCTGGCATATTTTATGAGAAAATGATAGGCATGATGGGGCAGAAATTCACAGAAGTTGTCAGAATGGGAGAAGCCTTAGAAGAGGGAATCAAATCAGGAAAAATTCAGGATCTTACGGCTTTGCAAGCTGTAAACAAGGCTATTCAATCTAGTTTTATCAGCGGGGTTAAAAAGAAGAAAGAAGATGTCGCTGCAGTCATAAATTTCCAAGGACATAAGCCAAGCCAAGCCGTCACATACTTTAACCATCCACAACCACCTTTCTACTCATACCACTACGCTGAACCCTACCACGCTCCACTATCTCCTTACCCTGTCTACAACGCCCAAGCAAACTACTACCAACCCCAAGCACCTTCCTACCAGAACCCACGTCCATATCAATCTGTTCAAGCTCTAACTTACCAAAATCGACCACACGCCACACCTAAAGCCCGTCCAAACCATGAAATCAAAAACACCCGTAATTACACTCGGTTCGCTGAACCCTTGGCTCAATTGTTCGAAAGACTGAAAGCCGCAGGCGTGGTACAACCAATTGAAGGGAAAATTCCAGATCCTATTCCGAGATGGTTTGATGGTTCCAAGCGCTGTGCATACCATTCTGGAGTGGCTGGGTATGACACCGAAGATTGCTATGGGCTTAAAAACAAAATCGAAGCCTTGATTAAGGAAGGAGCGATCCAGCTCACTGGAGCTAGGCCCAATGTGGACAACAACCCTTTACCTACTCACGAGAATGCTAACGTGAACATGATAACTGTTGAGGAAGATAAGGATTTGAAAGGAGCCATGAAAAGGGGCATGACATCAACTTTTGTTGCTCCCGTGGAAACAGTCCAAAGCCAAACACCAATAGAGATTACTTCTACAACTACTCGCGACACCGAGACACTGACCATCCGGGTTGCCGAACCAGGAGAAACTTTGAAGAATTGGACTTGTACTCCGTCCCTGGTTCGCCGGGAGTGTTGGTATTTTGAACATGTAGTGAACTTTTTGAGATAGCATGATTTTAAAATTGAGGCTTAAATCGTGCCCCAAAACTTTTGTTGCTTTGCCTCATCTTTTGGAAGCTTAAACTGCAAAATCTATGAATGCATTTCTGATTTTCCTTAATCATCTATTATTGTTATTTTCTATTTTATTTATCAAATCTGCCAATTTCATGATTGTGACATAAAATGAACGAATGACAACATACATCTCGAGAGAGTAACAAAGAAAATTAGAGGACAAGACAAGATTCCACTTGGAAGAAATTGAAATAGCCGATAGACAATGACACAAGCATGAAAACTATTAGGTCAAGAAGACATTAAAAGACGACATTAGATTGCCTAGTTTGCAACCTTTCCTTTACTGTACTGTACGAACTACACTGACCTGATTCCCGTGGTGGGATACGTAGGCAGCCCACATAGAGTTCGGTTGCATTATAACAGAAAATCCAACAAACCTTTTACCATTTACATACGAACTACGCTGACCTGATTCCCGTGGTGGGATACGTAGGCAGCCCACATAGGGTTCGGTTGCATTATAACAGAAAATCCCAAAATCCTTATGTAAGGAAAACTACATATGGCCTGATTCCCACGGTGGGATTCATAGACTATCAACATACTGGTCAGTCATATTTAGGTAGAAATCCAACAAACTCTTAGCCATTTTACATAACGGAACTACGCTGACCTTATTCCCTTGGTGGGATACATAGGCAATCCACATCGGGTTCGGTCCCTTTATCAGAAAATTTCAAATCATCTTATGTACCTTATGAACTACGTTCTGACCTGATTCCCTTGGCGGGATACGTAGGCAACCTATATAAGGTTCGGTCATACCACAACATAAGTTTAGTATACTCTCACGAGGTCAAAACTGGGGCATATTTTGAAAGATTAGACAAGAGAAGAGTGGGACATCGACAAGATTAAGGCTATCAGACAGGAAATTGTATAAACAAATGATTTTTCATTTGTCACAATCTAAAGTTGGCAGAAATATTTATAACTTATATACCCATATTTACATATATATTTTTCCTTATATACATATATTTGCATATATATCTTTCCTTATATATATATATATATATATACTTACATATATATCTTTCCTTATATATATACTTACATATATAGTTTTCAAATGAAACACTTTCTTTGAATCATTTTCACTACTGTTCATCTACCGAGGCTTGAACAGAGATCACAAGATCCAAACAAACAGGACAAATGGAACGCCAACAGCGTCAAGCTTCGAGTCAACACGAATCAACTTCCCCCTCCCAAACTAAGAATTTTTCTTTGAGTGCAGGAATTAAAAGACCGCGAGACCAACAGTCAAGTCTATCAATCATAGCCGAAAACATCATTTGGCTCATTGTGGCCTCGCCTTAAAAGCCAAGCGGCTTTATTTCTAACTTTATCTTTAATTTTATTTTATCACAATAACTTTATGACTTTATTAACAAATACACTTGTTTTGAAGGTTGTCGAGATTGAAGGCGAATTAAATCAAGATTACACCGAAGACGTCATAAATTTGGATTGTCACAATCTCATCAACATCATTAGCTAACTGGCTACGCTTACTTTACTCTATACTTTATCACTTATTTGATCATCCACTTTACTTACTTTAACCACTTTATCCTGAACTTTACAGGAATTATCATTAAGTCTCCGAAGACGACCAGAGGCATCATTTGGCTATTCAGCCTCTTCCGCATTAGCCAAACGGCTACACTATCACTTTACTTTACCAATTACTTTATCATTTACTTTACCAACTTTAACGACTTTATCCTGAACTTTACAGGAATTGTCATTAAGTCTCCGAAAACAACTGGGGCATCATTTGGCTATACAACCTCATATGCATAAGCCAAATGGCTACATTCTTATCATTTATTTTACCAACTTTAACAACTTTACCCTGAACTTTACGGGAATTTTCATCAAGTCTCCGAAGACAACCAGAGACATCATCTACTTTAACGACTTTACCCCGGACTTTACGGGAATTTCATCAAGTCTCCGAAGACAACCAGAGACATCATTCACTTTACCTACTTTAACGACTTTACCCCGGACTTTACGGGAATTTGCATCAAGTCTCCGAAGACAACCGGAGACATCATTCACTTTACATACTTTAACAACTTTACCCCGGACTTTACGGGAATTTTCATCAAGTCTCCGAAGACAACCGGAGACATCATTCACTTTATCTACTTTAAACGACTTTACCCCGAACTTTATGGGAATCTTCATCAAGTCTCCGAAGACAATTGGAGACATCATTCACTTTACCTATTTTAACGACTTTACCCCGGAATTTACGGGAATCTTTATCAAGTCTCCAAAAACAACCGGAGATATCATATGGCTATACAGCCTCATTTTCATAAGCCAGACGGTTGCACTCTTACTTCACTTTCTACTTCATCAATTACCTTATCATTCGCTTTAATAACTTTACCTTAATTTCACAGATATCATCGAGCCCCCGAAACAACCGGAGACATCGTTTGGCTGTACGGCCTCGTCAGCATATCATTTACCATCAAGTCCCGAAAACATCCGGAGACATCACATGGCTACACAGCCTCATCTGCATAAACCAAACGGCTACACTTTTACTTTACTCTCTATTTTATTACTTTACTTTATCATCCACTTTACCTACTTTAACGACTTTACCTTAAATTCCACAGACATCATTTATCATCAAGTCCTGGAAGACAGCCGGAGGCCTTATTGCTATAATTAAAATCTCCAAATACAACTGGAGATATCATTACATCCTCGGCATACACATCACACATTCATTCAAGTCCCTAAAGACAACCAGAGACAACATTTGGTCGCACTGCCTCATTATAAGCCACACGGCTTCATCCTCACACTCATGTTTATTATCATTTTTACATTCTTTATAAGTTTTACATTTTCCACTTTACCCCAGACTTTATTACTAATTTTGACATGAATATCAGTTTTGACAAAAAGTACAATCTACAGAGATACGGCGCGACGTGGAACTTTATCTTACGCAGAGAACTTGGGCAAATTTGCTGAAGAGGAATATCAAACTCATAAGCAAAGGTCACGGATCTACTCTCGAATTCAATTTCGCCTACGTCCACAAACACGGGATATGTAGGTTAATTTCCCTTTCATATCCACCGCTAAAACTCTACTCAATCAACCCCTCTGACAATATTGTAAGCCTTTTTGTATCACAGTCTCACCATAATTCAACACTTGGGAGAAAAAATGTAGCGTAGGTATCGACCCGCTTCTTCAAACTTCATACAGCTTAATTTTCACAAAACCCGAGACATGTAGGAAATTCGAAACGGGTTCGGCCTTAATTCCTTCCATTCCATAATGTCTTCCAATCATCCTTTCTGCCCCTATAACGTTTTCTACCAATTCTCCTAACCCCATTTTCTCAAAGTTCATATTTGTTGGTCGGAACAAAATTGGCTATTACGTCAACTTCTTCGCCCGAAAACTCTTACATCGTCTCCGGTCGAAGAGGGGCATCTGTTGAAACCCAATTTTGCCCCTCCTTTATTCCAATCCATTTTCTTTAGCTTCTAAGTTATTAATAAATCAGTATCTTATTTTCACCCTTACTTTATTATAATTTCTACTACTATATTAATATTGTTAAGTATTAATATGTCGTACATCGCTACTTATTATGTATTGATTATAAGATATAACTTAGGTAATATTTTACTCTATTATTACTTTGCTTATATTTTATGTACTAATGATAAGATTATTATATTAACGCTAAATTATGAAATTTATTATTATTGTTATTATTATTATTACTACATAATATATTTGATCTAATTTAGAAGCCAAAAGAAATACAAGGAAAAAGATATTTCAATCCCAAAAATCGGACCACAACAACCCATATTTTACACCCAAATTGGCCCAACGCCCACAACAGCCCACTATCCGAAATATTCAACCAGCCCATCCTCTATCGTTTTAACGATCCAGCCCATCATCACAACCGACCCGACCCGGTTCATTCAAAAGAATGAAGCCATTACGGTTCGGTCCCTTTTCTCCTTGACGCCTCCTCTTCTCCTTCTCTTTTATCCCTCTCTCATCACCCCTTCACTCGTCCCTTTCCTCTTTCAGCAAGAAGCCAAATTTCCACAGCCATGGCAGAAAAACAGATACCATTTCCGTATATCCAATAAACGCCTCTCTCGCCTCTTTCAGCAAGAAGCCAAATTTCCACAGCCATGGCAGAAAAACAGATACCATTTCCGTATATCCAATAAACGACTCTCTCGCCTCTTTCCTTTTCCAACAATGATTCATTTTGCCTCAACGATGGCAGATCTTTGCCACGCCATTTTCATGTAAATACTTTCCTCTTTCATCTTCAACGGTTTTGGTCAACATAAATGGCCAAAAGCATTTCTGAAATTTCTGAAAAAGAAGCAGCTTTAAGGATTTGATTTTGATTTTCAAACGGCGAATTCATCCCGCCCAAAAAACTACGTAAAAGCCCTATCCTCACTCTGTAAAAGAAGAGAAGCTTACACCTTGAAAGAGGAGGAGATAACTCAGTTTTTTTTTTCAGAGAGACCCAACTATCTTCCAAACTTGATTTTTCCTTTTTCCGGTAAACTTTAGCCACGACCAAGGTATTCGACTCACCCAACTCTAGTTTCGAAATCATTCTTGAGGAGAAGGGTAGATCCGAGACTCTGTGCCCCTGTTCACTGCACCCACAACAGGTAAAACCATTATCCCTATTTCTATTTTTGTTGTTCATTACTGTTAAGACGAGTGTCACGACCCAACCCCATGGGCCGTAACTAGTGCCCGAACTGGACACCCATATACATTTCTCCTAAGTATAGTCAGGCTGAAACTAAGGACAGTATGGAGACTTGTAAAAGCAACCGAAAGATTCATGACACCATATATCATAAACCTGCCTCCTGAGGAGTCACAGCTGATCAAAGCATAATACGATACGCAAGCCGACAAGGCTGCCTCTACATATCAATACCATACGCAAGCCGACAAGGCTGCCACAACATATCAATACCATACCTAAGCCATATATACGCAGCTGACCATAACCCATGTACAACCCACATATGTCTACATACCTCTAAGAGTACCATAGTGAACATGACGGGACAAGGCCCCGCCGTACCCCTGGATATACACACATAAGTCCATATCAAAAGATCAGTACCAAAATAACTTAGGCTCCGGAACAATGGAGCTCTCCAAACAACTGAGCAGAAGTCTTAATCTGGAAGGTCACCAAATCGAGTGTCTGTACCTGCGAGCATGAAACGCAGCCCCCCCTGAAGAAAGAGGGTCAGTACGAGATATGTACTGAGTATATAAAGCATGAAGTACAATAAAGATGATCATGGCTGAATAAAAATTAAAGGTGCCTTATGAAATAAAAATCATGCATATCAATATCATATACCATACCCGGCCCATTATGGGACTCGGTGAATTCATCATATTCGGCCCTTCATGGGGCTCGGCGCCATCATCACATCATCATCATCATCATCATCATCATATTATCATATCATCATATACATATACCGTACCCGGCCCTCTAGTGAGGGACTCGGTGAACAATGCAGTGAACTGTGCACGAAAACATACCCGGCCCGGGACTCGGTGAAAGATATATTGAGGCATGCACAAGCAGAGTAGTGAGCAACCATATGCAAACTAAATTATATTTGAGACTCAATAGAATATTCAAACGAACTATCATTTGGAAATCAAGACAATAGTCATATCAAGTATCCTTCGAATGAATATGAATTATACCAAAATATGAGTTATACCAAAATATGAATTATACAAAAATATGAGTTATACCAAAATATGAATTATACCAAAATATGATGGCTGGAATCATACGCATGTATTAAGACATAATGAAATATCTTCTGGAAATCAAGAACATTAGCCATCCTAGTGGCTCTAAGAATAGGAGCTTCTTTGGAGTCATATATATACGTCGTCTGTTTGTTTCATAAAGATCATGCCAAAAAGAAGGAAGGGTTAGCTTTACATACCTTGAACTCTATCTAAATGTCCAACGTCTACTTCTCGAGCTCGTAGGTCTAAAATTAAGATAACATAGGCCACGGTTAGATTATCCACATCACTTACTAATCAATCCAAGTACGAATGAAACTTAACAAAATTCGGGCAGCATTTCCCCTGCAAACTTAACAATCCTCGAGATTCCAATTTAGCCAAACATCAATCAAAATACCAACAACAACAACACCAACAATTTCATATCAAACTAGAATTAAATTCATTCTTAAATCACTTCCAAAACAGCCTAATATACATTCGTATACCATATCTTTATACACTTTCTTCGTTCAAATTCATAAAGCATAGCACTACAGTATTATGTTCCAAGGCAGCCCACTAAATCATCAAGTCTTAACACAAGTTTTGAGTTTCTCTTCCATAATTTTCCATTCCCAACTAGTTGGTTAAGGACTAAACAAACTAAAACAAAATAAAGATGGAATGGAATTTTACCTTAAAATTAAAACAAGTTGCTGCATATGTTCTTGTAAGAAAGAAGTTCGTTGTCACCATCGATCCCAAATTATCTAAGCTTTAGTTGGCTTGAACTTGCTGCCTCCAATTCTCAATTGAAGCAAAAGCTTCACCATAATTACTTGAACGTTGCTGCCCAATTCTTTTCTCAAAATGAAGTGTGAATGTTTCTCTCAGCCTCCCTAAAAATAGGTGTTCTTGATCTCCTAATGAACTACTAATTAATTTATAAGGGGCAAGTTTTTCCTTGGCAGCAACAAGCACGTCCATGGCTGCTTGTTCGTTGCTGCTGTTGGCCTTGTTTTTCTTCAAGAAATAAATGGTTTCATTTGTAATGAAAATCCAAAGGACCCTCCCTTCCATTATGTATATAAAAAAATGACACAAAGTCATCACTACTTTTCCCTTTTACACGTGCACCATGGCTGGCCAACTCTTTTAAATAGTCATCATCCATTTGACACCAAGACACAACGTGAATGTATATATATTTGCAGGCTTGCAGCCCACTTTAAATAAAACATGTGGACTCCTACCACTTCACTAGCTACTCATTTGATTAATTAGTCACTATTATAATTTAACAAGGTCACTCCACGTTGACAGCCCCAAAAGCCACATTTATCTATACTTATAATTACACATAAAGATGGCCTTTCCCCACATGGGACCCACGTGGACATATTGTCCCCTAAGTGTTTTTAATTTCCAAAACAAGATTGCTAAGTTTGCAAACTTTTCCATGGAAAAATCGTTACTGCCCAAATATTTTACTTGGATTGTTTCCCACTAGAATGATCTCTATATAAATCCTTTTATAGTGGGTTTTGGGGTCCACTTAGCTCATAATGATAATGATCACACTACACCAAAATATGTCACCCATTACATAAATTTGCATAGTCATATGCTGCTCATTTCCAAGACTTCCACGTAGAATGGTTGGCACGTAACATTATCAAATAACTAAGTATTTAATTCCCTCATCCCCACTATAATCCCACATTTAACCAATTACACATATAATTAATTTCTTGATCTCAATTCACTTAAATGGTGGTCATTTTCGACACACTTTATATACTCATTACCGTGACCGTGTAATATAACACTAGTCCATAACCTCATTTGCCACACATAAAATATTATTTTCAGTCATCGTCGTCACACTTTTCCATCTTAAATCATCTCGGGACTCCATTTTTCGTATACACCGAATTATTTTATTTTCATGTTTGACTATGACCAAATCTTATAGTCGGTACAATTTGCTCATGCTGGACGGTTCGATTTCCTAGTCCAAAAATACAGGATATTATAGCTTGGACTGTATTTCATTTAAATAAATTTTGAACCTTGACGAAACTTATTTTCTTAGCTTTGTTTAACTTCTAATATTTATAACACATCTGTACCATCAATACCGCCTATAAGGTTGAGGGATAACCCCGCTTCCGTTTCTAATGTCATTTAACTCGCACGCTTTCCAACGCACGAAAATACAGGATGTAACAACGAGTTCCCATGTAGTATAAAATGTGTTGTCTACAGTTTTGTTGATTTCCCGGGCTTAATATATTTCTGTAAATATGAATGCATATGTCGAGTACAATGCGCGTTTGCTGAAGTTGATCTTTTTTTCGAATTTGCAATGTTTGGCTGAAACTGGACTTTAGAGTTTTAGCGTTGTCTTTCGAACTCTGTCCGAAACGATAGATGATAATCTGGATAAAACGAGATGGCCAGTTAGTAACTGTTTTACAGCTTAATTGTCAACTAAATCTTTAGCTGAATGCTGTGTTTAAATATTTCTCAGCTTGGTTAAATGTAGTCAAGTATAGTTTATTCAAGCCAGCATGAATCAGTAGAATGACTATGTGTTTAGTTTGAAGGCATAAGATGGCCTGCTCATTGGTCTTGTTTGTTAATAAAACTCGGTAATTATGAGATGTCTGCTAAATAGACTTTGTCCGAGCCTGTGAAACTTGACTGACTTAAAATGGATAAACATATTTCTGTTGTCTACTCATAGAAGCTTTAGTATTGAAGGCTGGTATATATGTGCATAAACATCCGTGTAATCACCGAAAATGAGTCTGTGCAACCTTTTACAAGTAGAATGTGTTAATCAGTAGAACTAGGATTAGCATAGGCTTAACAGGAATTGAATTTTTTGTTGTGGCTATGTGTTTTTTCCTATGTACTCTGAGTCTACCTATCCTGCTTATCTTCACCAAATGCCTACTCTAAGTGATTCCAATTAGGATATAATTTCAGCATAGCTTTCTTAGACTTTGTACTCATACATGTGATGGTTTAATGTAATGCTTCTTAACATCCCCTGCGTTATGTTGAGTAAATGAAATTGTTGAGGTCATTCTGAGGTCTATGCGTATATCCGATAAGAATTTATATATATGCTCATATTATGTATTTGAAAACCTCTGAAATCTTGCTTTAGCATTTGACATGTTGCATAACATCTGGGAAAAGGCAAGTGTGTCTTATCTGTCATAAAATGGTCTGGTAACACTGGAAATTAGTTCTATAAGCATGTTTGTTGTTTAGTTGGTCATCTCTGCATATTTGAGTTGCCATGCTTGCTTGTGTCTGTCCCTTTTTTTTCCCCTTTTGAACATTTCATGTTAGAAGCATAATAGCATGAGACAATGCATTCTTCTTAGCTCAGCTGGTATGCATTTCTTTGTCAAAGTGGTTTCCAAGTATATTGCATGTCCTAGCAAGAACACATGTGTATTAAAGTTCAAAATAAAGTATAGTATAGCATCCTCTAAAATTAAGCTTTGATTTCTGTTTCGGCTGCTATATATGGAGTGTATATCAGGTATAATCTTGGTATATCAGTCCCCTAGACTTGGATATTTCTTCCTGCGCATTAGGTAATACTTGATTTGGGCATGTCTTCTATTTGCTTTTCCTTTTGGGTTATTGTCTATACGAACTGGGTTGATGCTACCAATATTTTTATTTTATTTTGAAGAATGTGTCTTTGTATATCTTCACTTTACTAATCCTTTTCTTTTGTTTTTATGCATGACCTTCGCGTACGAGTCCGAGGGACTCATCCTTCTTCTGCATCCGGTGTTGGGCTAAAGGCCCAACGTAATTTTTTCGAGTCAGCCTCATCAGCCCCATCCGCAGAAATATATTAATTTGTTGGGTCGAAGCCCAACAGCAAACAGATCGCAGCAGTTCCATAAAATGGGCTGACCCCATTTAATTTTATTTGCTCCTTATTTTGTGCATTTAAGTTGTATTGTACAACTAATACTTGGTTTGTTTTCTTAGCTAGAATGAACCTTAGTGAAATTAGTGGGTTAGTTTTAGTATGGTGGGTAGTTAATCTAAAAGAGAAACTAACAATTATTCCCATAGGTTTCATCTCCTTTTTTATATTAAAATTATTTATAGCATCTATAATATTTTTTAGAATAATTAATTTCCAAAATAGCATGACTACATATTTTGAGCTAAAAGAATCACGATTTATTATTACTATCTTAGAAAATTAAAACATCACAAATTTCACACTAACGTCAGCTTGTTTTAAGAAATAAGAAAAACGAACTAGTTTTCATGGATAACTGTTCTACTTTAGCTCCTTTCCAGCACTTGAAATACGTATTTGTTAAAACAACCCTTGCACAGTTTGTATTGAACTAATAGTCTTTCTATAAAACCTTTAAATTTTATTAATATTAATCTTACAATGACTCTTTTTAATTTGTTAGTCAGCATAACTTATTTTCTCCAAATATATATAAAACGTTACATATCCCCTTTTTTTTTAGTTTACTTACAACTAAACTCTTTTATGCAAATTATTATTTTCTTCTACAAGTCCTATTTTAAATAGCATTTTTACATGTCTATCTATAACTTTAGCAATACTTACAAAACTATTTTCTTTTCTATAATATTATATTTACACTTAGCCTAATTAATTAGCATAAGTCCGGTCGGTTAACCATTATTAATGGATCTTAGAGGATGCCTAATACCTTCCCTCTAGGTTAGTTGAACCCTTACCTAGAATCTTAAGTTTCGCAGACTTTTAAAACGGAGTTAACTTTAAAATAAGTTTAATTAACTTTAGGTGCCCTAATTCACTATAATAATTAGGTGGCGACTCCCTTAACTTTAATTAACCCCGGAATTACCGGGATGTTGTAAACCATTTTGACTCCAGTTAAAATGGGGTATAACAAATATACCTCTCGATATACTTTGGGTCCAAATATACCCTTCCCGTTATACTTTGGGTTCAAATATACTCCTCTGTTATACTTTGGGTCCAAATATACCCTTTCTCCGTTAAAATTGCAACAAGGGTCATAAGTACTGCAACAAGATGAGCTGAAACCTAAAAAAAAAAAACGGCCCAGCCCAGTATTATCAATAAGGTCTTTATAGCAAGATTTAAATCATTGCAGTCAGTGAAGGACTGATCCAGATGAATTTTCCCTCTTAAGTAGTTGTGTGAATAAATGAACCAACTTTACACACTAGTTCAATGCCCACAACAACGAGATATTCTGATTCATTCGGCCCACATAATTTTGCCCGCATTGTATTTCCATAATCTTTCATCAGTTGGACCAATTCTGCCCATTACTGATGAATCGTTCAGTTTGACATGATATTATGCTACAATATTACTTTCTAATGGTGGTGTGGTGGTGCTAATGGTGGCAAAGATTGTGGAGGAAAGGAGATGATAGTGGTAGAAGAAGAAGGGGAAGAGAGGGGTAAATGGGTTGGGGTGGTGAAGTGGCATGCCATGTGGTGTCCACCTCACCGAGTTGTCAGTGTTACGTCATATCTCACATCCACCATAGACAATTTTAACGAAGAAGGGATATATTTGGACCCAAAGTATAACAGAGGGGTATATTTGAGCCCAAAGTATAACGCGAAGGGTGTATTTGGACCCAAAGTATAACGAGGGGTATATTTAACCCTTTTCTGATAGTACAAGGGTATATTTGACCCTTTTCCGTAAAAAGAAAGATACTACCTGACATCCTTTGCCTTCTCTGTAGCTTTGTAACACTTTAATCTTTCCAAAATAAGTGCTCAAGACAGAGTCTCATGCTGATAACGTGTTATAAAATAAAGGTTATAAAGTAAATACAACAGAGACAAATATATAGAAATAGACTGATATATTATTCAACCTTTGACTTAAGAGAGATCTCATTGTATATTTTATTTTACAAATGAACTCCTATTTATAGGAGGAAAAATGAAATAACTTGGTGGCCAAGTTTTCTTGCCATCAAAGTTTACTTGGTGGACATTCAATTTACAACAAATAGCATGTTATATTTAATTTTTTATTACAGTATTTGAAATATGTAATTGTGAACCTTTACTTATTACTCCCTCCTTCCCAATTTATGTGGCACCATTTGACTTGACACGGAGTTTAAGAAATAAAGGAAGACTTTTGAAATGTGTGGTCCAAAATAAGCCTTATATAAATGTGTGGCTGTAAATCATCTCATAAAGTTAAATTCTTTCTAAATATCGAAATGTGACATTCTTTTTGGGATAGATCAAAAAGGAAATGGTGTCACATAAATTGAAACAGAGGGAGTAATATTCACAACTTTCTAGAATTATTATTTGTTTCATCATTTACTTGTTTACGTGTTATTTTTTTTTGTTACTTCATATTTAAAGGCGATGCACCATAAAAATATCAAATACTATTATATTTTCTACATAAAAGAATCAAAAGCATATTCTAATGGATAAAGGGAAAATTTAATTCATTTGGCATCGGAAAAATTTGACCCTTAACCTTATTCTAATTAATTGAAGGTTTAAATGTGTTGTGCTATGTCACAAAATTTAAATAAAAAATATCACCAACAAGAGTTGTGAAGGGATGGATAGGTCCTCCACCCTTAACAAGAGGTCTCGGGTTCAAGAATGAGTATGGGCAAAATTCTGTTAGGAAGTGATTTCCTCTTAAATGATCCTTACATGGCCGATTAATTAGGGCTTCAATTAGGATATCAAACACCAGATGTAAAACTAAGAAAAAGTTTAAAAACTTATCAATAATTGAAGGATTGTTATAAAATAAAACTAAGCACTAAAATAAGTAAGTAGTATGACTCATACACACAGAGAGAAACGAAGAATACTTTGTTTTACTAATTTTTGTTCTGCCATCCATCAACATAATGAATGGATATATATAGCCTCATTACTTGAGAATGATATATTACTACAATGATGGTCATATGGGCTCACATGGCAACATCATCATGACTTTGTCATCATAACTTTGGTCATCCACTATCTCCCTCCACTATCTCCACTACATGGACATCCACTATCATTTCATAACACTCCCCCTTGGATGTCCATTAATTAGATGACGTGCCTCGTTAAAACCTTATTAGAAAAAAAAACTGTGGGAAAAAGTTCTAGTGAAGGAAAAAAAAGTACACATATCTAGTAATACGCTTTGAAAGTTGCCTCATTAAAAACCTTACCAAGAAAAACCCAATAGGACAAAACCTTGGTTAAGGGAAAAAGAGTACAACACGTATTTCACTCCCCCTGACGAAGACCAAAATTCAGATGTCGGAGTCTTCGCATTCCAATCTTGAATATCATCTTCTCAAGAGTTGAAGTTGGTAAAGATTTGGTGAACAAATCTGCAGGATTGTCACTTGAACGGATTTGTTGCACATCAGTATCACCATTCTTCTGGAGATCATGTGTGAAGAATAACTTTGGTGAAATATGTTTCGTTCTATCTCCTTTTATGAAACCTCCTTTCAATTGGGCAATGCATGTTGCATTATCTTCATATAAGATTGTGGGTATTTTATCACATTTCAAACCACACTTTTCTCGAATGAGGTGTATCATTGACCTCAGCCACACAACTTCACGGCTCGCTTCATGAATAGTTATTATCTCAGCATGATTTGATGAGGTAGCCACAATAGATTGCTTTGTAGATCGCCAAGATATGGCAGCGTCCCCACAAATAAATACATAGCCTGTTTGAGATCTAGCTTTATGTTGGTCAGATAAATACCCTGCATCGGCATAACCAACAAGATAGGGACTGCAATTGCTAGAATAAAATAAGCCCAAATCGATAGTCCCCTTTAGATACCTCAATATGTGTTTAATTCCGTTCCAGTGTCTCCTTGTAGGAGCACAACTATGTCTCGCTAACACATTAACTGAAAATGCTATGTCAGGCCTTGTGGTATTGGCAAGATACATTAGTGCACTAATTGCACTAAGATATGGTACTTCTGGACCAAGAATTTTCTCATTCTTTTCTTGAGGTCGGAACGGATCTTTATTCGCATCAAGTGATCGAATAACCATCGGAGTACTTAATGGATGTGCTTCATCCATATAAAATCGTTTCAACACTTTCTCTGTATAGGTAGATTGATGGACAGTCATTTGTCAAATGTTCAATTTGCAAACCAAGGCATAATTTTGTCTTTCCAAGATCTTTCATCTCAAATTCCTTCTTTAAATAATCAATTGCCTTTTTAAGCTCTGCAGAAGTTCCAATAAGGTTTATGTCGTCAACATATACAGCAAGTACAACAAACTCCGATATTACTTTCTTTATAAAAACACATGGGCAAATTGCATCATTTGTATAGCCTTCCTTTAACAAATATTCACTAAGGCGGTTATACCACATGCGCCCGGGTTGCTTCAAACCATACAATGATCTTTGTGATCTGATTGAATACATTTCCCGAGACTTTGAACTACATGCTTCAGGCATCTTAAACCCTTCAGGGATTTTCATGTATATTTCATTTTCAAGTGATCCATATAGATAGGCTGTAACCACATCCATCAAATGCATCTCAAGTCTCTCATGAACAACGAAACTAATGAGATAACGTAATGTTATTGCATCCATAACAGGGGAGTATGTCTCTTCATAATCAACACCAGGCCTTTGTGAAAATCCTTGTGCAACAAGGCGTGCCTTATATCTTTGTATCTCATTTTTCTCATTTATTTTTTGCACAAAAACCCATTTATAACCAACAGGTTTAATGCCATTAGGTGTTTGGACTACAGGTCCAAAAACTTCCCGTTTGGTAAGTGAGTTTAACTCTGATTGAATTGCCTCTTGCCACTTTGGCCAATCACGTCTTTCTTGGCATTCTTTAACAGATTGGGGTTCAAGATCCTCACTATCTTGCATAATTCTTGTTGCAACATTATAGGCAAAGACACAATCCACATTTATTTCCAATCTATTCAAATTAGTCCCAACATTAATTAGATTAATTGATATTTCCTCATTTTCTTGAGTCTCAGGCTCATTGATTTCTTCAAGAATATCACTATTGCTCAAATCTCGAATTTCTTTGTGAGGTTCTTTCGTAGTGTCATCTTGACCATTTGTTTCTCTTTTTCTAGGACTTCGATCCTTAGAACCCAATGGTCTACCACGCTTCTGGCGTGCTTTGGACTCGTTTGCTATGACACTAGTAGATGGTCCTACAGGGACATTCTCTGCAGGGATATGTGATTTGGTAATCCTTTTCAAATCTGTAAATGCGTCTGGCATTTGATTTGCTATTTTCTGTAAGTGAATAATCTTTTGAACCTCTTGCTCACAAATAGAAGCACGTGGATCAAGATGAGACAATGATGAATCATTCCACAAAATTTCCCTTTTTATTTCATTATTCTCTCCCCCTAATTTTGGGAAAATTATCTCATCAAATTGACAATCTGCAAATCGAGCAGTGAACAAATCTCCGGTTAATGGTTCAAGGTAGCGAATAATGGAGGGTGATTCAAACCCAACATATATTCCTAATCTTCTTTGGGGACCCATCTTGGTGCGATGTGGTGGTGCTACAGGCACATATACGGCACATCCAAAAATTCTTAGATGGGATATATTAGGTTCTTGACCCAAAACCAATTGCAACGGAGAAAATTTATGATAGTTTGTCGGTCTGAAACGAACGAGTATTGCTGCATGCAAAATAGCGTGACCCCAGACAGTCATGGGAAACCTCGTTTTCATGAGTAATGGTCATGCAATCAACTGCAAACATTTAATTAATGACTCTGCAAGGCCATTTTGAGTGTGAACATGAGCTACAGGATGTTTAACTCTTATCCCAATTGATAAACAATAATCATTAAATGTTTGGGATGAAAACTCTGCAGCATTATCAAGGCGAATAGACTTTATCGGATTATCAGGAAATTGTGCCCGTAATCGAATTATTTGTGCCAATAATTTCGCAAACGCCAGGTTGCGAGATGAAAGTAGGCATACATGAGACCATCTAGAAGAAGTATCTATTAGGACCATAAAATATCTAAATGACCCACTCGGGGGGTGAATTGGTCCACAAATATCCCCATGTATACGTTCCAAAAATTCAGGGGATTCAAACTCAACCTTTGTAGGTGATGGCCTAATAATTAACTTGCCTTGATAACAAGAAGGGCAAGAAAATTCATTGTTTAAAAGAATCTTCAGGTTCTTTAATGGATGCCCATTTGAATTTTCTATAATTCGTCTCATCATTATAGATCCAGGGTGTCCCAATCGATCATGCCAAAGTACAAACGTATTGGAGTCCATAAACTTCTGGTTTACGACAGAATGTGCCTCAATTACTCCAATTTTTGTCCAATATAAGCCAGAAGACAAAGCAGGAAACTTTTCTATAACAACTTTCTGGCCAGAGACATCCTTGGTGATACCAATATATTCAAGATTCATCTCATCCATTGTTTTAATATGGTATCCATTTTGACGGATATCTTTAAAACTTAATAGGTTCCTTCTGGACTTAGGAGAGAACATGGCATCCTTTATAATGAGTTTTGTTCCCTTAGGCAAAATTATGGCGGCTCTTCCGGAGCCTTCAATCAAATTAGTACTACCAGAAATGGTATTAACATTTGCCTTACCCATAAGTAAATGAGAAAAATATTTCTTGTCCTTGAAGATCGTGTGTGTGGTAGCAGAATCAATCAAACATATGTCTTCATAATTGGATTTTAATCCAAACTTACTTTGAGAGTTATCCATATCTTCGAATGAAATGACACAAACAAAGCAAAATAAATACTAAGTATTAGAAATTCCAGTAAACTAAATACAAACCAAAGTTGTACAAACAAATGAAACTACATACCAATAAAACGTTCCAATATAATAATCCAAGCCAATATATCATTTAGGATATTTACTTAACTTATTAGGTCAACAGACTAATTTAATAACACATTTCTGTGGATAACCAAAAATTTCTTATACCGAAACAAGGACTCGAAATTAAAAATTATGATTAACAGAGTTGCTGTAAACAATCGCTATAAATAGTACTGTACTCATAATTTCCTTTTCTTTAGTTAGGAAAAATAAGCATTTACGAGGTGTAAAGCAAGTACATAAAATAAAAAATAAAAAAATTACACATGCTATTCCTTAATCACGTGAGAATCAATCGTAAAGCAATATGCAGAGACGGGAATAACAAATATTAAATTCTTCTACTATCAAAAATAATCTGTTCGCATTCAGCCTCTTTTCTCTCACTCTCTCTTGACATCATTTGTAAAGCTTTCTGCATATTGCTTTGCTAATCAATTATACTTGCCTTGGATCTTTTTCACTGTAAACTAAATTTCTATTGACATCATATCACAATTGCGGAAAATATTGTGGTGTAAAGAAGTAACAATATGCGGTGAAAAACATGGTTGACTTTTAATCCAACCCAATCACTTTGTAACCACTTCTGTATTCTTCCGTTTCCATATATATCAAGTAAAAAAAATGGAAATTAAATAGTTATATGTATATAATAGAACTCAATGCAGCTGCAGTTATAATGTTTAACAAATTGGTTATAGAATTTGCACCTTCATTAATGATTTACTCACGACAAATCAGATTAAAATTTTATTAATAACTAACTATAACAAACTGACTAAATCTAGACCAATTAAAAATAGTACTCATGTAAACAGCTACTGTCACATGGTCTTTTATTCATCAACTACTACGACTAGTAAAGATTAAAATAAACAACTCAATCATCTCTAACCACAGAACCATGACCAATCAAGTGATTTATCTTTCCTTCAGGGTGCTCAAAGAAATCTGCTACATCCAAGTGTGTGATGTCAATTTGATTTTCAGAGATAAAATTAGCTTCAAGATTTTTCTCTTTTCTTTTAATTGATGCCTGATAAAGCTCAACCAAGTGCTTTGTCGTACGACAGGTACGTGACCAGTGTCCACTTCCACCACATCGATAGCATTTGTTTTCTGAGCCACGTGCTTCTGGCACTTCATGCCTATCATCCTTCTTTTTCCCCTTTTGGTGGTGATTTTTCTTTGAAGAGTGATTAACACCAGGAAAATAATTTCTCCTTTGACCATTATAACGACCACGACTATTATCATGACCACGACCGGGGCCATGACCTTTTCCACGCCTGGAGTAGTGGGCATACACCTCATTCACTTCGGGGAGTGGTGCAACGCCAGTAGGTCGATTCTTGTGATTTTTCATCAGCAAATCATTATTTTGTTCAGCCACAAGAAGATGAGCAATCAAATCACAATTCTTTGTGAAACCTTTCTCTCGATATTGCTGCTGCAGAAGCACATTCGAGGCATGAAAAGTGGAGAACGTCTTTTCTAGTTTATCATAATCACTAATCTTTTCTCCACATAGTGTCAATATAGAAGTAATTCTGAACATCTCAGAGTTATACTTCATAACTGATTTGAAATCTTGTAGCCTTAGATTGATCCATTCATGTCGTGCTTTTGGGAGGAAGACCATCTTCAGGTGGTCATACCTTTCTTTCAAGTTTTTCCATAAAACGAGTGGATTCTTAATAGTAAGATATTCAATTTTCAGGTCCTCATCAAGATGATGACGCAAGAATATCATAGCCTTAGCATTTTCTTGGTTGGATGTTTTATTATTTTCTTTAATGGTGTCTCCAAGACCCATAGCATCAAGATGGATTTCAGCATCTAACACCCATGATAGGTAGTTCTTGCCCGAAATATCAAGGGCAACGAACTCGAGTTTTGTAAGGTTAGCCATAAAATAGAGAGAATAAAAATATTACCTTAACCTTCAAAAATTCCTTGGGACGGTAGAGTCTCGTGCTGATAACGTGTTATAAAATAAAACTAAGCACTAAAATAAGTAAGTAGTATGACTCACACACACAGAGAGAAACAAAGAATACTTTGTTTTACTAATTTTTGTTCTGCCATCCATCAACAGAATGAATGGATATATATAGCCTCATTACTTGAGAATGATATATTACTACAATGATGGTCATATGGACTCACATGGCAACATCATCATGACTTTGTCATCATAACTTTGGTCATCCACTATCTCCATCCACTATCTCCACTACATGGACATCCACTATCATTTCATAACAAGGATAATATAATGCTATTATCTCTTTCTTTTTTGGATCCTTGAAGAATGAAAGTTTTGGTCGTTGAATTAGAATAATATTTTGCCTTCTTAATTTTTAAGAAAAGAAAAAGTGCGTGTACCACACTCCATTGAGGTGATGTAGGCAATCTAATTTAATGCTGACATTAATGACTGTTTTCACGGCTCGAACTTGTGACATACGTACTATAAGATACGTGAAAATAATTTTTACCTAGCTCCAAGGCTCGCCTCCTCCTTAAGTTTTAAGAATTGGAAACATATCATGTTCACCTTTCTAATGAAACGATAATTTGTTTAAGCAATAATTCCGATAAAAGTTTGGTTTAGTGACTTTAAAATTTTGTAAAAACCTGAAATCTTCTCAAACAAGACATACTTTTAAAGGTGAGAGTTAGTACTTTCTTTACTATGATCCATGTCAGTATCTTTGTGCTCGTCCATGTCAGTATCTTTGTGCTCGTCCAAAAGTTTCTTCGCTATTAATCCATGTCAGTGTCTTATGTGCTTGAGGAGAAGTTTCAAATAGATGAAATGGATTGTTGAGTCATCTTTTTTTGCACTTTTCTGGTTCATTAACCTTTATAAACTTGTGATAATTCTCAAGTAAGATTGTACTCACTCTTTACCGCCTTTAACATGCTAAACGGCACTCTCCGAATAAAAAAGAGTGTCCACTTAGCATTTATTTTTTTATTCAAAAAGAGTGTTCACTTATTAAATCAAGAAAAAAGTAACTTTATTTTTTCAGATTTACCCATATTAAGTGTTAAATGACCAAATCTCAATACCTATTTAATTAGGGGCATTTTAGTCAAATTACATATTTTTGTCTAGGAGTTAATATTTTATTAAAGGATATGTAAATGGCTAAGTAAACACTCTTTTTTATTCGGAGGTGTTAGGGTTTTTGCCCTGATTTTCTTACCATATTTGAATTTTACTTTTCTCTTGAAGGAAAGTCAAATTATTATCATAATTGTTATTACTTTTCCTGAAAGGAAAATATAATTCTCTTCTATATTTGGCTATTCTTTGTATTGGAGGAAAAGTTTTGAACATCTATAAATTGAAGACATCCTTCCACAACTAGAATACAATAGCATCCACAATTTAATCGTTTAGAGAATTTTGTTTGGGATGAGATTTTTCTCCCAATAGTTTTTATGCTTTTATGTTAGTTTTCTTATGTAGATCTAGGGGTGTTCATGGATCGGTTTGGGTCGGTTTTGGGTTAAACCCCAAACCAAACCAATCTAGTCGGTTTTTAAAATTATTAAAACCAAAGATAAATATCCATCGATTTGGTTGTAGTCGGTTTGGGTTGATTTTTAGGTTTTTAAGAAAATTAAGGGTATTTCTCTTTTCCTACAATTAGGGGAGAATTTTCTATCATTTTCCAACTTATAATCCGTTATTACCCTTTTATTGTGGTAGCTATAGTTTCTTGCATTATGGAGAAAATGTCTAGGATTTATGATTTTAATGAAGTGTATAAAGTTTATAAGAAATACAAAAAATAAACCTAAGTAAATCTCACATAGTTGTTTCTTTGAATACATGAGTTTGAATTCATGGATTTCTTTTTTTTAAATCGACTAAAGGTATAAGGTTCATTAGCCTATTAGAGATAAATAAAAAATTTCTTAAAAAGTATATAAATTATTTAAAAGTATTTTTTAAAAAATAATATATTGTATATATATAATTATGTATAAAATTTGTCGGTTCGATTCAGTTTTTTCTTCGGTTTGCATTTAGTAAAACCAAAACCAAACCAAATATTATCGGTTTTTAAAAATTTAAAACCTAACCAAACGTAACCCAAGTGAATTTCGGTTTATTTAGGCGGTTTGATTTTGGTTTTCGATTTGGATCGATTTTTAACCAAACCGTGAACACAAATATATATATATATATATATATATATATATGTATTAAATTTGAAATACCAAGCGATAACTTTGTTTACCTTTGCCTTGATCTGCTGCCAACACTTTAGAAAGATCGTTTTTGTTCAACATTTCGTTTTTTTTTCTAGAAGTAGGGAAAGTAAGAGAAGAGTGAATGAAGACCCCCACGGAGCGGTAAGGAGATCGATGAGTTTTTCATCTTCCTCTTTATGTATGAAATTACAGACATATAGTGAATGGACGAGCCCCTTCAACTTCGAAGCAGCTTCCTTTGTACTTCCCTTCGTAGGGGAGGTAGGAAAAAGAAAGAGATTAGATAACTCTAGAGCAGATTCAGATCCAACTAGCAAGGCATACGGTCTTTGCTTATATGAGTTTTTTCAGTACTTCCATGTTGAGATTTTTTGCTTATATGAGTTTTTTCAGTACTTCCATGTTGGGATTAGTTACTAGTTCGAATTTGATACAAATTTATATTTTTTGGGAATTGGTTGGGTTGTGTTCCTATCTATTAATAGGATTTTGGTTTACACGACCTGCGGCAAATGCTTGTCAAAAAGCGTTTGTAACTAATCGTGAATTGAATTTAGATGGAGATGGCTACAATTAAAAGCTAAACCTACTCTACCCTATCAAAATAATATACAAAAGGTCTCAAACATTACTCTATTTATTAAGGTAATATTACTTATCAACAACCGGAGAAGATTAAAAGGTCTGTTTTATCATTTCTTATTTTTCGTCCCTCTTTATCTTTTCTGAGTTTTGAAAGTGATTATTCCAGTTAGCATGGTATCATCTGTAACTTTATCTTGTAAATTCTTTAGCTTAAAATTTAGCACAATTACCCTTTAACCTAAGCTTTACTAGTTCACGTAAATTATAAATATTGGTTTATCTATTTCAAATTAAATGAGAAGGTTACTAATTTAATTTATTAATATAGTTCTTCTCTTTAACATTTTTTATGATATTTATATTCTATTAGAAGTAACAAGTATAAGTATATATTCAGAAGTGACATTCATTAGTGAGATTTTTCGATAACGTTGCATTTCAGATTGTTTATAACTTCTTAATTCATAACTTCAATAATTTTTGGTATTGTATTGGCCATTAGTTGACCTTTTAAAATACCAAAAATTAATCGAACCGAACTGATACAGAAGAAAAATCGAGATAATGAGACGGTTTTGAAAACTTTAATTTTGGTTTTTGGATATATATAATATAACAACCGAAAAAATTGTATGATATAAATTTTATAAAATAATCGATCGAACCGTACCATTAATACCACTAGCGGATTCGATCTCACTCACGACTACTTGAGCCTTTGAACCAACGCACCCAGACTACTTTAGTAGGTGGGTTCTCACTAATTATTCGACAGTCATTACCAACTTTTATATTTATATATCTATTACGCGTAGAAAGTAATGGGTGCTCCAGCACCCATGAAAACCTATGTGGGTCCACCTTAACAGCATAATAACGATGTATGAATTCGTAATTTCACGTATTTGGAAAAATCTCTTAGGGTATGTTTGGAAAGCCACCTAGTAATTAAAATTGGTGCTACTACTGGGGTAGTAATTACACAGCATAGTAATTACGAAGACCTGTTTATTTGTCATAACATAATTACAGTGTAACATAAGCGCATTGTTGCACAAGTGTAACTATACATTTTGATTAAATTTTAAAGATAAAAACTATTACCAATAAAATTAAAAGTTAAAATTTGACATATATGTACCTTTATAAACAATATTAAATTAGGTATTTAAGAAGAATTTCGTCTATTAGATTTTAAAGAGTTATACTGTAATAATGCATATTACATTAATCTCATACTATGCACTTCCGCTATATAAATAGGGCATAACAACCGTAACTTTATGAAAAACATAGAGAGCAATTCTGTTCCTAGGCAAAATCAGGTATGTGATGTGATATTAAATCATTTAATCATTTTTTTTCCAATTGAAGTTGACATTTGATTGACTGGGTATATTATTGTTGTTGAAGCTGACATTTAATTTGATTCACTAGGTATGTTGTTGTTTTATACTTTTTCCAATTGAAGCTGACGTTTTATACTTCTGTTTACCCGTCAACTAGGGGTGTCCACGAAAAATTGAAAAGCAAACCAAATCTAGGGGGAAACAATCGCCAATTTTTTTGTTTGAACTTGGTTTTTAATTCTTAAAAACTGGTAAAAGTTGGTTTAATTTTGATTTTTCTTTTAAAAATTGATAAGATTTGGTCTGATTTTAGTTTTAACAACACAACATAGACAATGTGATCCCACAAATGGGGTATGGGGAGGGGGCATATGCAGACCATACCCGTACCTTGTGTGAGGTAGAACTCCATGGCTTCCTCGTAAAGTTCTGCTACATGCCTATCCCCGATGACAATGTCATCACCGAGAATAGCGTACTTCAGAAACCTTTTCAAAAATATTGTTCCTGATACACCCTCGGCTCAAGAAAAATATTTTCAAAAACTGGTTTGACAAATCTTTTGAAGATTTATTTTCAAATCTCCCGGTTGGCCATAGATTGTGGGAGCATATTTGAAGATTTATTTTCAAATCTTTGTTTGGCCATAAAATTTTAATAGATTTTGAAAATAAATCTTTAAGTCCCAAATTCTGGCTCAAACCTGTTTTGGGCCAAGATCTGTGTTGTTAGCAGTTGTTATTAAATAGCATGTTCTGCATAATTTTGGGATTAACAAGTATGTATGTTTTATATGATTGGCAGTAGATCAATTGCTCAAACCATATAATTAGAATATTTTGTCTCTTTTAGTATGTTTTTCTTTGTCGTCTGGTTTATCGCTGTTCAAGGTTTGCAATTTATTAGTTTTCGCATGACGTCATGTTATTTTGATTTCAAACTATTAATTAGCTTAGTGTTAAACCTTAGCACTTTAAAAAAAATCACGGTGCTACGATATCTGAAACTACAAAGTTGTATCATTTACAAATTAAAACCTGAGAGGATTTATGTAATGTAATTCTCCCTTATTTTTGTCAATAGCTTTTTCTCATTAATTAATTGGACGGAAGATTTTTTGTAAGTTGAATTTGTTCGCCTTTAATGAGAAGGAAATACTCTGGTCCCATCCTTCCCCAATTTCAAACACGTGCAGCTTTAACTATAAAAGAACTTGTAAGATGTGACGCAGCGGACTGTTTGTCACTTAACCAGACGTTTTGTGTTTAGAGGCCGGAACCTAAATGACCCAAAAAAAGATGAAATGAACCAAAATACTCCTAAAAAAATTAATATCAAAGTACCCTTAACGCAGTTAATTATTGCGTTAAACGATTTACCTGTAACGGCTCAGTTAAGTCCAATAACTTAGTAATATACTGCGATATTCTGATGTTGTTTAACGCAGGTAATTCCTGCGTTAAACAAGTCAATAAAACTAGGGCACAACCTCCAAACTTCTCCATTCTCATCTCCTCCATTTCACTCTTTTTCCCACACTTTAGCCCCTCATGAATCATGTCTCAAAACTGAGAAGCGTCGTTTTACGAAATAGCACCCAACGTTTATAATTGCGGTATATATCGTCTGCTCAAAACATCAAGGATCCTATAAAATTCGGGCCGTCGTTTTTGGCGTTGTAAAAAGGACGAAGTAAATTTATTTTGCAACTTTTTATAGATTTTTTGTCACATTATCTACATTTTCTACTTTACAAAACTTATTTTTTATTTGTTATTTTATTAGGCAAATGGTGGGTGTCCATATTTTCGGTGGGAAGACGAAGTTCCCGTGGATAAAACAGTGGTGGCGAAATTTAAGAAGGCACCCAGTGGTGGAGATACCGCGACTTCACGAAGCAATGTAGATACCGTGAAATTTGATTTGCAGTGTCCACTTAGGGAAGCTCTAGAAAAAATTGAACTTCTAGGCATGTTGCTAAAAGAATCGGAAGAGAAAAAGAACTTTTTCAAGGATAATCTTAGAGACTCTCAACGCAAGACAAATGCTTTGAAAGAGAAACTCAAATTTTGGAGGATGATTTGTGGCCTCTTGTTGTTGTTTATAGTTTTCAGACGTTTTATTGTCGGTTAGGTTCATTATTTCCTATGTATTTTGTTTTTATTTTTAGTTGTTGTTCTTTTTATGTATTATGTATTTTCTATGACTTTTTATGTGTTATGTATTTTATTTTATTTTTGGCTTTTTAATGTATTATGTAATCAACATTTTTTATGCATTAGTTTCTTTGTGTTTTCTAAATAAAAATTGAGTATATAATTTTATGTGCACTTTGTATGTAATTTTATGTTTGACAATTTTAAAACACTTAAATAAGTGAGTAATAAAATATAAGACTAAATGCAAAACTAAATCCACCCCACTTGGATGTGACATAACCATTTCGACTATATCCAGCCCTAATGCAACGTATTTGCATTCGGTTGTTCTCTTCGTGAAAACGGTTAAGAGCAAAATTCAACTCTTGTGAAGTGCCACGAAGCATTAACATAGCACGACTTTTTGGGCGTTTAAGTCCTAATGCCCTCAAGTTTTGTTCCGGTGCTACAGCCTCCCTAACACGCCAAATCACTCATCTGTCATTGTATTGTTGTAACGTTGATTGTATCTCTCGTTCGGGTTATTCCAGTATTCAAAATCTTCACCCAATTCCCATGTCCTACCCATTGCTT
This sequence comes from Lycium barbarum, assembly GCF_019175385.1. Taxonomy (NCBI): domain Eukaryota; kingdom Viridiplantae; phylum Streptophyta; class Magnoliopsida; order Solanales; family Solanaceae; genus Lycium; species Lycium barbarum. Next base: position 9,928,568 of record NC_083343.1, read on the forward strand.
CGAATCTTCACCCTTTGCCTACCGTCGTTATTGTTTAATGCATTTGAAGGAAAATTTTAAGAAGAAATATCGAAGCCCAGCACCGAACAATTGGATGTGGGAGGCTGCAACAGAGCATCAGGAGAAGAAGTTTCATATGCAGATGGAGTTGATTAGGCGGGCGGACGACGAAGCCTATCACTAGTTTAATAAAATCGATAAAGACAAATGGACATTACACAAGGATAAAGGTAGGAAATGGGGGATGCTAACAACAAACAACTCTGAGTCATTCAATGGCTTGTTGAAACCCGTTACTGCGATGGTAAGACTGACTTTTAGGCAAGTTGTGGAGCAGTTCGTGACTAGATCAAAGACGGTCAAAGGATTTGCGACAGACGGTCTGAAATGGATGCCAAAACCAACACAATTGTTCGAGTATCACAAATTTAAGTGTCAGCAACATTCAAGGATGGAGTACAACCATGCACAACGTATATTTGAACTCACAACAAGTGTGCACCAAGGTCGTGGAGGTAACATTCACACAATTTGTGAGATTCCAAGAACATGCACATGTGGCAATTGGCAATCATGCCACATGCCATGTTCTCATGCCTTCAAGTGTTTTACCACAATGGGAAAGTACGTCTCGCAATACGTGACTTCGAAATATACCGTGGAAAATTATGCAAAAACGTATGCCGGTCGGTTCTACCCACTTGGTGATGATAGTTATTGGTCACCGGAACCATTTTCCATGGTTGCTAATAAGGCATTTATCTGTAAATTGAAACAACGAGCATACTCTCGTATTCCTAATGAAATGGATGTTTCACCGGGGAGATACACTCGAAAATGCTCTAATAAGCGTAAGTGTCCCTTACGGGTTGGAGGTGAAAGTACATCTCGCGGTGGAAGTATCTCATGTCGCGGTGGTGGCACATCTCGTGGTGGCGGAACATCTAGTCATGGGCATGAATTGATGAATCTATTTTAAGTTTCTTCTTTGATGATGTATTTTAACTAGTCTCGGTTTGATATTAATGATGAACTTTAAGTATTTTCATATTGTTATGAATGATGCAATTTAATTATTTTGAGATTGTTATGAATGATGCAATTTAATTATTTTGAAATCAGTAAGAATGATGCAATTTTGACTATAAATTAATACACTTAAATCTAAACTCAGAAAAATAAAAAACTTAAAACTAATGATAACAGGTTTTCAAACAAAAACTTACTTCGAGCACTCTTCAACCACTAAAACGACAACCCGAAGTTTTGCGTATCCTTGATGTATTAAGCCTACCTTATTAATCGCACAAAAATAAATTGGGTTCTATGTAAAATATTGAAGTTCCTGAGTCTCGAAGCATGATTAATCTATGGCTAAAGTACGGAAAAAGTGTGAAAAATTAAAAGAAAGAGAGTAATTAACCAAAAGAAGAAAAAAAACAGAATAGCGCAGTAAATTACTGCGCTATTGGACTCAACAGAGCCGTTACAGTTAAGTCCTTTAACGCAGTAAATTAATGCGCTAAGGGTACTTTGGTATCAGTTTTTTGAGTCATTTAGGTTTCGGACTTTCGTGTTTGAGCCTTGGGTACAAAAAAATCCTTAGTAGGGATCGCTTCTGTCACGACCCGGCTAGGGGCCGCGACGGGTACCTGGGGCTAACCACCGAGCACCGCTCGTGCTATCATTTCCTTAACCCATTTACCAATTATTCATCGATTCCTTGTTAATCTTAAAAAGATCTGGTTTTCATTACAAAATATAATGCTCTGTCACAAGGACATATTTCAATATACTCATACACATACATACTATCCACGTCATGGAACCACATAACCCACATCTAGTATCTACGAGCCTCTATGGGATGACATATACTAATATACACAAAACGATCAACCGAGTAGCACCTCCGGAATAGTGGAGTGCTCCTGTAAATCTGTGGATGGCTCCTACTGATCTGCAGCGTCTCCCTGTCTACCTGTGGGCATGAGCACAGCATCCAAAAAGAAAAGGATGTCAGTACGAACATTGTACTGAGCATGTAAGGCATACATTAAGAAATAAGGAAAGAATAAAAAGATAAAGTAAATGCAAGGAGATAACCCGTAACTGCTTGCCTCTTAAGGCGGATTCATGCATGCGTACTCATAAACATCATACCGAGTATTGCTGCGAAACGTGCAGCCCGATCCATATATCATCATATACAGTACCCGGCCCATTATGGGACTCGGTGAACATAATGCCGTGGAACGTACGGCCCGATCCATCACCCATATATCCCGCGTCCGGGATGAGATCATAATATGCCAGCTGACCAGGTGGCTATGCGTCTATAGCGCCTCACCTTTCCCCATATCCCGTAAAAACATTTTCATATCATATACTTATACATAATATACTTAGCATGCATGAGAGCCCAAGAAAAAGCTATGGCTCTATCGAAGTGACGTAAGGTCGGGAATCTCCGACTATATTATGGATTAATCATGGTCGTCATGTCTCACCTTGAAGGAACAATTATCATAAGGTGGAACTATCAATAAAGAATACATATATGAATAGTAATAACATCAAGAGGAAACATGAGATAGGGTCATAATCTTATGAGAAGTCAATCCATGTGTTTTTGGAATCTTCGAGAAAATATAGTCATCATTCATGAATAAAATCAAGGAGTCAATAGATTGCTCAATGTCCTCATGTCGTCTTGAAATCGTAAAATCGGAACCTTTGACATAAAATCGGTCTCATCACAACATGTTCCTCATATATGCTCATCATGGTGTTTACCTGAAGATTCTAGAACAACTATACTTTATCGAGGTGACAGGAGGTCGTGAACCCTCGATTCCTTTATGGACATTTATACCCATTATGCCTCACCTCGAAGGGATTAATGTATGAGGGGAGTATAAGCAAGGAATGACATCATTCACTACTAAACACATACATTACTCTTATTCCGTAAAATATTCGTGAGTTTAGACTCTTAGCCTTTAGGAATGTAGGAGAATCATGAGGATGAAAGAAGAATCATGTTCTATGATTCATGCCTTAGAAGAAAAGGACTAGCTTCACATACCTTGGACGTTTACCATTCTTATCTCTTGCTCGCTTCCCTTATGATGCACTCGTATATACCTTCAAGAGAGTTCATGCCGTCATTAGTT